>NC_135312.1:61522096-61826438 GCF_048772815.1 Callospermophilus lateralis | reverse complement strand
ACAAAAGTGAGTTATTTTCTTAAATGTGTCCAGGGCAAAGATATAGTAACCAATTTGATTTTTTAAAATTATAAGAATATCACTTATATGCAAAGTGAAAGTTTATTTCATAGCCAATCTACTCCAAAATATACCTGTCCTCATAAATTAACAAACTGACAAATAAAAAGTTTTACAGTGAAGTTTTAGAGTCTTTAAAATTATATTTTAAGGACTATTCATGGAGACTTTGCAAAATCCTAGTACTCACCAGTTCATATTTTGAAGATCATTTATATAATCAGTAGCATCAGGGACAGAGTCTTACATGGCACTCTGCACTGTTTATGGCATGATTAATGCTATTTTAAGGAGTAATACTCACATACTTACACAACAAAATATGTTCTTACAGTTTTCAAAGAACTGAAAAACCTAGTTCAAACCCATTTTTAGCCCTCTGCAGTACAAAAACATATCATCAGTATCAAACTGATATATGTTATAAATATGGATTATTAATCCATTCTTCACTTGTGTCACTTCATTAGCACAACTAGATATTATTTATGTCTTAGGAGGAGAAAGGAAAAGAGGAAAGGGAAGAGAGACATGGCAGGAGAAGAGAGAGAAAAAACAAAGTGGAAAGAACAAAAACAATGTCAAGATTTTCCATGTTATCTGGCCTATTGGACTGAAAGAAGATAGTTCGTTCTGAGTAAGAATCAGTGCACTATTCTGCAGAAGTGAATGTGCTGAAGCTGTGACACATGACTTTGTTTTCTCATAAAACTTGAAAGATGATTTGGATTTTTTCCCAAACTTTTAAAGACTTATAAATTGAAGTGGCTCATACAAGAGAATTAAAGAATTTGTAAACATGAAACAGAGCATAAAGCTTCTATTGGAATAAATCGTAGTACTCTTGTTCTGCACAGTATGTCTATTGTAATTAACTGATTAGAAATTAGGATAATAAGTCACCAGCAATCATCAATTTAAATTGGACACAGGAGACTAGCCGTGTAGATATTGTTTGGTGACAGTAAAGCTATGGTGAAAGAATTTCCAGGCTGACTAAATATCACATCTGGGTGAAGCCTGTCTGCTCCTTTCTTTTTCTTTTATTTAACAAATATTGCATGGAATGAAGGAATGTCAAGGCTAACCTCTCGAACACAGATGCAAAACACATGCATTTTCACCAGCTCAAAGCCAGATTACACACACAGGAGGCACTGTTGTGGTTTGGCAGCTAAGATCATCCATTTTCATTGACTTGTGGTTCAAAGATACGACCACATTTAGGAAAGGATGCTGCCTTTTCAGTGGCTGGTGTGTTAAAAACTAAGTCCTGAAGGTGGAAGAGTAGAAAGAAACATGTGTTTTGAGATCAAGCTTAATTTCAAATATTTCAAACTGGGAGAAATTTAGTCATGGTGAAAACACAGGTTCTAAGCAAAAATGCTTTGGAGCTATGTCTACCAAGCACTTGCCCCAATTTTACTTGTTTATAAGAAAACACACAACCAGCACTTGACCTTCCAAGTCATAAAGACTTTGGAAAATACACCAAGTAAGAGAAGGAGCACCACATAACAGAAGCCAAACATCTCTCCCCAACTCAAAAATAATCCATGTGATGGGAAGGCTTTCTAACTATTTATATTTCTGTCAGTACTTCCTTTTTTCCTAATTATTTCATAACCTATAATTTAGAGGGCATGCAATGCAAACACTAAATTCTAAATTCTATAGCATTTCTCCTGAAGGATTGATGCAAAAGTGACGTAAGAATACTTATAATAAAGTCACTTAATATAATTTACTTTAAATTGATCATAAGTCTAGGCAGTTACTTGTAGTATATGAAGTCAAACCTCTTCTCAATGTTCTCGGCATCACCTATTTGAATAAGGATATTTCATCAACTTTCATAGCAAAATAAAAGTCATACTACCTTTATGATACAGTGTGGCACTTTTCCTAGTAAAATGATTCTTGCATTGTACATACCATAAAAATCATAGAGCCTTAGACAAAGAATAGAATTTTTCATTTTCTAGATGGTAGTTTGCCCCCAAAAGGGAGATTTTTTAAGGCAGGATCGGGTGTCTAGTACCACACTGCTAAAGCTTCCATCTGCACATCTGTGGCACAGTGTCCATGCCACAAAATGACATATACAGGAATGAATAGTAACTTGCTCTAGTAAGTGATTTATTTTATCTCTTCATCTACTTTATGTGCACATCCTTATAAACACATCTGATGAGTGTGATTTTGGTTGAAAACTTAACACATCAAAACAAGGGGTATTTCTGATCCTTTGCCACTCATCTCATAGTTGTTCTCATATTTTCTCTAATTATTTTATAAATATTTGACATCTAAACTTTACCTCCTTTATTGTGTGTGTGTGTGTGTGATTTACATACATTTCCTGGGTAAAATTGTGTATTAGAATAATGGCCCCCAAATATGTCCCAATCTTAAGCCTCAGACTGGATGTTAGATTACATGGTAAAGGGGAATTAAGGTTGTAGGTGGAATTAAGTTTGTTAATGCACTGAGAGAGAGGAAGATTATCCTGATTGTGCAGGTGGGCCTCATGTAATCATAGGGGAACTTTTAGGTGAAAGGAAGAAGAGGAGGAATCTGCAATGGCAGCAGGAGAAAGACCAACATAACACTGCTACAGGGGTCAGAAGACAAGGAGTGTAGAAGGCCTAGAGGAAGTATAAAAGACAAGACAAACAGATTCTACTTCACAAAGAATGCCACTCCGACAACAGCTTAATTCTATCCCACTGAGACCTATTTTATGCTTTCCGGCCTCAAAAATTGTAAGATAATTAATTTTAATTGTTTTAAGCCCACTGAATTTTTTAGTAATTTGTTATGGCAGCAATAGAAAACTAATATTGTCTATAAAAAACTGGGCAAAGATCAGAGTGGGTCATAGATGCCAGGCATGGGAGCATATCTGTCATCTCAGCCGCTTGGAAAACTGGGACAGGAGGATCTTGAGTTCAAAGCCAGCATCCGCAACAGTGAGACACTAAGCAACTCAGTGAGACCCTGTCTCTAAATAAAATACAAAAAAGAGCTAGGGATGTGGCTCAGTGGTTAAATGCCCCTGAGTTCAATCCCCCATACAAAAAAAAATGGGTCAAAGATAAAGATATAAAATATATACACACACATATTTAAAAATACATATATATATATATATATATATGCATATACATACACATATGTGTGTGTATATATATGCATATATACGCATATACATATACATAAACAAATACAAATCACACACATATATACACATATATATATGCAATGTAGATTTACACACACAGAAAATAAGTAGTTAAATGACCTACTGCTATTATAGTTGTTTTCTTTAATTTATGTTTATCATACATAGAGTTATTATACCCTCTTAGTGGCTAAGGACATCAAAATGCCATATAATAAATATGAATTCCTCTAAACTTCATTCTCCATTCCCAAATTAAACCTTGTGAAGAACAAAACACCCCAAACAGAGTCCCAAACATCTGGGTATAACATTTTTCAATGTTTCAATGTTTCCTACTGTTTGCTGTGTCAGCTAAAAACTAATATCTTTTCTTTCTGAAATGAGATGCATAAAAATTCACCCAGAAATTTGATAAATATTGAATCCAAAATTAATTCTGAGAATTACTTAAAATATTTACTCCTGGAAATCTTAATAAATTATCATTTGTGAAAATATATTTAAATTGGAAAAGTTTATCAAATAAACTTGGCATTTCATGATGTCCCATAAACATTTTCAAATACTGAATAGTATATAAGTATTAAAATAGCTAAAAACAAGTGCTTTAAGACTATATTCAGAAGTTGGCATTGTACTATGTGTTTTAATTTGAATGCTGGTTACAATTTTGTATATTTTTCTGTATTGTATATTATACTTCAGTAAAAAGTCTTTCAACATCTCATAGGAAATATGGAATACTGCCTGTAATATATAAGGCATTATTTGTGCTCAAAATGAATACAAATGTATATATGCATGTGTGTATATGTTTTATATATGCTATGGACTAAGTATTTATGTTCCCCTAAAATTCATGTACTGAAGTACTCATGCTATGATTCCTGGAAGTGGGTCTTAGGGAGGTAATTAGATCATGAAGGCAGTGTCCCTAAAATACTACTAGTATTCTTATAAGAAGCTAAATTTTTCTCTCTCTACCATGGAGACACACATCAAGAAGCTGAATGTTTTTAAATCAGGTGAAAGGCCACTAAGAACCAGACCATGCTGGTACTCTGATGTCACATTCATAGCCTCTAGATGAGAGGCTAAGAAATAAATGCTTGCTCTTTAGGCCACCAAGTTTATAGTATCCTGTCTGTTACACCAGTCCAAACTGACTAAGATAGTATAACTTGAAAGCGAATGGACAATTTTTATAAGGATTCATTCATATGTAAAAGTAATCAGCTTTGAAGAGATATGTGGAGCTTTTCTCTCTCAGGCAAAGGACAAGGGAGTTAATGTTTGGCTAATTATTTTGAATTTTATATCCTGTCCCTGTATATCTGTTCAAATAATTAATTTTTGCAGTAATAATCTCTCCAAACATAAAAGAGCATTTATGTAATAGCATATAAAGACAATTCTTGAAAGTATAAAATATAAAATAAAATGACTAATGGTAACCTGAGAATAAATTCCCAGGTAATAGAAAGCAAGATAAGGAATTAAGAGGGAGTTGACAAGTATACATACCAATATTTAACAATAGCTTCACTTTTAAACAAGGAAGGTCAAATATCCATTTATTTTTACACTTATTATGCAACAGATATAATATTTAAATGTGCATTATTCTTAGTTTTTAACATTAATGATATAAAATTATAAATTAATAAAAGAATATTGATAAACTTTTGAATTTTTATGAAAGCTTATCTCTTAATGTACATTTGACCAAATGCTTATTGAAATCTTAACATGCTTTACTAAAGACACTAAAAATTCAAAAGCAGTTGTGAATCCTGCTATAAAATAGGGCCATAAAAATAAATTTTAACTTTTATTTATTGCAATAACTAAGGAGAGGTATATGGTATAATGAGAACTTAACAGAAAGTTGCCTAGTCTGAAACATCCAGAAACGTTTTTCTGAGAAAATAGTGCTTGAACTGATATTTCAAGATGGAATAGAAATTAACCAGGTACAGATTATGAGATAAAACATCCCCCAAAGTAGAAGCTATGTGTTGGTTTTTCATTGCTATGACCATAATACCTGACAAGAACAACTTAGAGGAGGAAAAGTTAATTTGGGGTTTATGGTTTCCTAAGTTTCAGTTCACAGTTGGTGGGTTCCATTGCTCTAAGCCTGAGTTAAAACAGAACATCATGGCTCAACTCATGGCAGATGGGAAGCAAAGAGGAATTGGGGACAAGATAAAGTTCCAAGAGGATGTCTTCAGTGACTTACTTCCTACAGCCACATCCCCACCTGCCTCCAGTTACGACCCAGTAGCAATCCATTCAAATTATCAATCCATCAAACGGATTAATCCACCAATGAGGTCACATCTCATAATCCAATCATTTCCCAAAAACACCACCTCTAAACCTTGCTGCATTGGGGATCATGTTTTCAACAAAAGCTTTCAGAAGACATTACTGATCCAAACCATAATGAATTATACATGCAAAATTCCAGAGACATTAGGGCCCTTTGTAAAGACATGTATTAAATGAAGGTCAACAGCTAGAACACAGAGAACAAGAAAAGTAGAGACAGAATTTAGAGCACCTTTGTGACCATATTATTTTAAGAGCAATGAGAAATACACACACACACACACACACACACACACACACACACACGCACACACACACAAAGCAACCTCGTAAAGACTAATCTGATTACACTCCAAAGAATGGAGTGGGTTGCGGGTAGGTGGATATAGAATAGAAGGTAGGTGGATCAGTTAGGAGGCAAAACACTTAATAATAGTAATAGAAAAGATGAGTTTAGTTTGAGAAGTATCCAAAGTGGTCTGATCTAACAAAGAGGATCTGCAAAATAGGTTCTTTGATACTCAGGGAGAAAATCTGTGCTGGAAGACATGGATGTGGGCAAGATTTCTGAGGTAGTATATGCATCATGGAAACTAAAGAAGGGTATGAAGAAAAGCTACAAATGCTGCTAAAAATCAGCAAAAGTAGAAATTAAAAATAACTTATATTTAACATCATTCTTCTCATATTTTTGTTATGAATTAGTAATTTTTAAATTAATTCTTTTCACTGAGGAATATTGCCCTATGAAGTTAGGCAATGAGCCCAGGGTCTCGCATAGAACATTACAGAGAAAGCAGCTGTCTCTGGTGTAAAAGTCTTCCAAATATGGTGCAAAATCTACTCAAGGAACAGGAATTGGAAATCTCTAAACATTTTGATCATCTGAATTTGCCATCATAGAATTACAAAGACAAACACTATGATCTACACTCCAAATACTAATGGATCTGAAATTCCACTAGGATATAAGAAGAATACAACAATAGTATGAAAAGCTCAACATATGCACAGAGTCAATAGAGAATTTTATTTTCTATGAGAAAAATCACCAATGGGATAACTAAATCTGGGTTCCACTATATTAATTTTGTTATTTTAAAAAGGTTATTGATTGATCACAGAGGTTCTAGATCTATATGTACTTAGTTTTTAGTTTAAAAACATTCTTTTCAGCAAGCAGTGAGAATATCTATAAAAATAAAGCTCTTGATCCTCCCATGATAATTTTACTCACCCTTCAAAAAATAATAACTATAATATATAAATATAATAATGCTAATAAATATAATAATGCTAATAACCTAGTATGTTTCTTTTAATGTTTTTTTCATAGTAATAGCATGATATACAAAATCACATAAAGCACATGTTTTGTTTGTTTTTATAGGATTGAAGATCACCATAAGTACATTACTTGGCCTTCACACTTGATGAAGACAAATTGAAGATCCCTAGAGATATAGGTCTAAATAAAATTTGTATTTTAATAACTATATAATACTCCACAGTATATTAGTATGATGCTGCAACTATTTCTCAAATGATAGACAATAGGGTTATTGAAATTTTTATTTTAGAATTCATATTGTAGAAATTAATGTCCCATGTAAATATTAGGCCTTCTGAAATGTCTAATGTTGCTAATATTTATCAAAAGAGCATATACATTATAAAATAAACTTATTCTAAAGATTTTCATGTCTATTATAAAATGTTTCTGATTATTGGTCAGTTATACAAAACCTCATTCTCAGCTAATTTCCTTGATTCTTATTCCTGGATTGAAGAAGTACTAAAATAATAAGAATAGAGTTTTCACAAGTTTCTATGATTTAATCTACCAATCCCTGCATCTGGTCCTATAAATAGGGCTTCCCCTTAGCATACAGGATGAATCATCCATCTCCCTAAGAAAGACGTCCCATTTCTATGCTAGATGCCATTTTCTCTCTTAGACTCAGAGTCATTACTCTAGAAATTCTTCCCTGTACTTATTTCATCGATTTTTCTTCTCCAGTGGATTTTTCCATCAACATACAAATAAATATCCTACAATTCCACCCTCTTCAACACTGTCGTTGACAACCCATGGCTCCTTCTTCCTCTGCAGCCCATTTCTCTGTTCTCCTTTACACAAATGCCTCCAACAAGTGGAATAGTTTTCTACACTCATTCTTTTTTTCTTGATCCCACTTTAATTAGGCTTCTATCACCATCTCTCTCTCAAGCCTGTTCTTTGCAAAGTCACTACAAGAAAGATTTCCATCCTGCCAAATCTAATGGTCATTTGTCTTCCTCATAATTCACCAGCAGATTAGAACCAGTCAATCTCTTCATTAAACAATTCCTTTACTTCTCTTTCAGCTTAACATCTCTTTTCCTTCTAATTCATTAGTTACTTATTCAGTGTCCTTTGCTGTTTCTGCACCCACCCACCACCATGAAAATAAAAGCTTCAGGGTAAGATGGCTATTATATTGGGGTTTTGTTAACTGCTTAATATCCCAGTATTTGGATTATGATCTGGCATCTACTAGACCATGAACATCTACAGTATGATAATAACACTACTGATGTCTCACTAATTATCAAGGTAGATATTGGTAATTATGGCAATATTGATCACAAGAGTCTCTACTACAAGTTATAAAATACCTAAACAATTAAATATATTCTCTCACACACATACACACACACATAAAAAAATTCTCCACATTTTCCTAGTTAATATTAGGAAGACCATCATTCATTTTCCTGACCAACAGGATATTTGTAAACATACCTAAATCCTACAGATTTAGACAAGTCCTGACAGACTTGTCACTGATTCCTATAAGGTTTCTTGTTTAACATATCCCCTCTATTGAATCCCTTGGCTTCCATTCTTTCATAGCTCAAACTGTTCTTTACACTGTTAATAGATGAGTCTCTCCCAAACAGAAAACTGAGACAATTATTTTCCAATTTATAAAAGTTATATCTAAACTTCATAATCTTATAGTGTTATTGATGTAAACTTCTCAGTCTGAACTTCAAGGCTGAATTGAAAGCAGAGCATCCCTTCCCCATTAGCTTTATATAGCTTCCCCTAAACATCCACAAAACTGAACCATCCCTTTTTTCCTGAAGTAGCTACATGCATTCATCTAGCACTGTCATTGATTTTACAGAGTCCTCTCAACCCAGAATGACCTTTTCATTAAGCACTTACTGAATTTTACTTTGCTTGACTTCAGTTATAACGGACCATCCCAACCCTACTCGCTTCTCTCATGTGCCACCATTTTAGGAAAGTGCACCTGTTCATCTCAGTCATATGTGAATGCCATCTACTCTATAGCTATGTAATGTCCTTTCAGACCACATCCATAGATGTCCTCTCTACTGTTTGAGCTCTTGTATGTAATCTAAGTTGCGGGTAGATTTCTTATTAATGATTAATTTCTGTACTGCATCTCACACAATACCTTTGTCTAAAATACACTTTAAAATTAAATTTCTAACTTGATAAGTAGAACAAAATGTGGTGCAATTTCCACCCAATTGCCATTTTTCATTGGATTTAAAAGAAAACTGTGTAACTTAGGTAGTGAAATGGTTATACTTAATTTTTATGGCTAAATGCTATGATAAATATATTAATTTCACAGAAATGACTTTGGAAATATAGATAGTATGATTATTTTCCTGCATATATAGAAAGATTGAATTATTAAAAATAATCTTTGGTGATTCAATAAAAAAGAAGTAATACACTAGTCTATATAATAAAATTATTCAAACATATGCAAATCATCTGATATCATATTTAGCAGATACTAAATTTTTTTAGTGATACAATTATCCAGAAAAATTAATTAATGGAAACAGCATATTTATTTGCATATCACTCTAACACTTAAACTGAAATGTAAAATATTTTCATCTGGATTTTGTAGAGCAAAGTATTTGATGATGTTCTCCAGTGATAAATTACAGATGTTGTCATTTTCTATACACAGGGGGACACTAATTTATCTTGAGTAACCTTTTCAGACACAGAATATAAGAACTTGTGCACATAGGAGGGAAATAATAATTCACCAGAATATATGCACAGAGAAAAAACAGACTACATTTCAATAAATATAATGAATATTATAGGTGATAGCTAGTGTCACTACTGGAGTTTACTTTAGGGGAATTATGAAATTCCCAGGACTAATCCTGGAACATGGTTTTATGAATTTCCCAGCATTCTATGGAGAAAACATACGAGAGTTATTTGGAGCTGCTGTTGAGCCAACCCCTGGCAGTGGGGATACTCTAAGCATTGTTCTGTTTTCAAATACTAATCAGTATTGTGTTCTGAGCTGGAGACAGGGTTACTTTGCCCAAAAGAATATATGTGAATAAAACAGGTGGCTTATTAAGTGGAAAGAAGAGTGAACCTCTTTGGTTTGGGTAGGCAAGCAATGCTATCACCTGGATATACCTGGTCTATGTCTACTATTCGAGTTTGCATCTCCTGCCAGCCCTGACATACCCGTAAGCTAGCTTCCAGTATTCTAGTCAGCTCTATTGATGAAACATTCCCCTAGATTTCTGCAAATCATAGCAGGCTTAATAGACTCCTGAGCAGCCTTATAGTATGCTATGCTGAACTGAAAGATGCCTTTGTACTTGGTTCACTTGTTTATTTTTGTTGTGATACATATACATATCACCAAATTACCATTTTAAGTGTACAGTTCAGTGGAATAAAGTACACTCATATTGTTGTGCAAACATCACCACCATCTATCTCCAGAACATTTTCATTTTCCCTAGTTGAATGTCCATACTCATTAAACAAGAATCCCTCATTGTCTTCCTCAGCTCCTGGTAACCACTACTCTATTTCCTGTCTCTATGGAACTTAACCATTGTACGTACCTCATATAAGCAGATCAGACCGTATTCACTTGTTGTCCACTACTGTAATAAAATAAGGAGGCTAGAAACTTACCGAGAAAAGAGGTTTATTTAGCTCACAGTTCTGGAAGCTTAAGGGCATGGCACCAACTCTGGTGAGGACTTAATGGTACATGATATGATGGTGGAAGTAAAAGTGTGTGAGAGGGAGAGGTTACATAGTGAGACAAGAAGCCAAAGCAAAAGTTTCCCTTTTTATAACAAAGTTTCTCTCCTGAGAACTAACAGAGAACTAGCCCTCCAAGGGCTATGTCCCTTATGATCTAATGACAACTCACTAGAATTCACCTTTAAATTTCCTGTATCCTCTTCACATTGCCATACTCAGGGCCAAGGTTCCAACACATGAACCCCTGGAGGACACAGTCAGACCATAGTCCATGCAGTATTTGTCTATTTGCACATACTTGGTTTAATGCTTTTCCATGACTGGCTAACCACTGTGAATAGTTTTAGAACACAGAACTCTCCATTTTTATTTTGCACTGGGATCCTCACATATTAAATAGTCCCGTGAATGTTTATAATCCCTACCTTATCTATGTTGTTTTCACATCAAAAACATCTTTGTGTGCTCTGAGTACACCCGAATTTAATCTTCTCTGTGAGATGAAGAACAGATGCTATGGCCTTCTACACTCCTGGGAACATTTGCATTTTAATCATTATTGGCACATTTTACACTGCATCATAGTTCTTTGTTGTTAAATGTGTCTTCCCTGCCATAGGAACTGTTTCTGTCTTACTGATAATCCTTAATATTCCTTGTGCCTGATATAGTACTTGGGCTATGGACTGAATACAAAATTCCTAAGTAGCAGCGTCAACCTTCAATATGATGGTATTTGAGGATGAGGCCTTTGGGATGTATTAGATGTAGATGAGGTTAGGAGGTGGAACTCTAGTGATGGGATTAGTGACCTTATAAGTGATACCAGAAAACTTGCTCTTGTGTTTGGACTCTCTTTCACTCATATGAAGACATAGTTACAAGGTAGTAATCTAAAAGCCAAGAAGAAAACCCTCACTAGAAATCTCCCATCTGGTATTCTGATCTTGGACTTCCATCCACCCTCCAGAACTATGAGAAAATAAATTTCTTTTGTTTAAGCTGACCAATCTATGGTGTTTTGTTATGGCAGCCCAAATAGGCAACTCAATATATAATAAGCATTCTAAATTATTTACTGAATACAAGTATGTCTGCATGCATCTACAGTGAATCACTCTGGCATCACTGTTGTACTTCAAATTTAATAGGAATCAAAGGGGAATGATATTATTTCCCACTGGGAAATGTGATCATTTTGGTAATCTAGAAATTCTGGACTTGATCCAACCAGTAAACTGAGAACTGTAGTCTTGGTCCTTACATTCTCAGGAAGCATGACCCAACTCTTAGAATCAGTGTTTTAAATAATCCAATAGGCTTGTCCTAATGTTTCTGATTCAGAAAACTTTTTTTCTGAAATAAAGCTACCTTACTTGTTTATATATTTCATGTCAATCTTTATATTCCCATATGTGGATCTATGACTAGACCCTAGAAGAACAACTAAATAGGCTTCAAATGTCATAGAGTATCACAAAAGCCCAAATACAGAAAATTCATCATAAGCCTTAAGTGATGAAGGAGATGTTTTCAAGTCGGAGCTCTTGACATAAAGTAATTTCCTTCCACACAATGACAGTAAAACTGAATAGAAGTTGTTATGGTGTGGATGTGGGGTGTGTTCCAAAAGCTCATGTGTGAGACAATGCAAGAAGGTTTCCAGGAGAAATGATTGGGTTATAACCTTGAACTAACCAGTGAATTAATCCCTCATGGGATTAACTGAGTGGTAACTGGAGGCAGGTGGCTGGAGGAAATGGTTCATTGTGGGCGTGGCTATGGGGTATGTATTTTGTATTTGGAGAATGGAGTCTCTCTCTCTCTCTCTTTCTCTCTCTCTCTGCTTCCTGTCCACCATTTGAGCTGCTTTCCTCTGCCATACTCTTCCACCATGATGTTCTGCCTCACCTCAGCCCCAAGGAGCAGAACTGGCCTTCTGTAGACTAAAACCTCTGAAACCATAAGCCCTTAAATAAACTTTTCCTCTACTAAAATTGTTCTGGTCAGATTCTTTAGTCACAGTGGTGAAAAAGTTGACTAAAACTGAAGTTTTCCAAGTAGTGCAGTAAGTGCTGGCACTACACAAGCAGCCCACAAAAGGAAGATGAAGTCTTTTGTTTCTGGCCTACCAGCCTTGCTCTTACTTTGCTGTGTCACTTTGGCCATGAGACTCAGTCCCAGTTTTTTTGCTTGTCAAGGAAAGAGGATTTGGTGATGTGGCTTTCCTTGAACTCTGGATACTTGAAAATTCCCTGTAGCCACCAAGTTTCTTCACTCTTAAATACAAGTAGCAAGTTAACTACAACAGAATTCATCTTATTATTAGAAATCAAGCATGATATTTTCAATGAAATATTATAAGATAGTCAATTTTGTGTGACAGAAGAAATACAAAGATTATACTAACATTAAAAGTGGCTATTTCAGGGCTGGGGTTAGAGCACTTGCCCAGCACGTGTGAGGCACTGAGTTTGCTCCTTAGCACCACATACAAATAAATAAATAAAATTAAGGTATTGTGTCCATCTACAACTAAATTTTTTAAAGTGGCTTTTTTTCCAGTGAAGATCTAGAGATAAGCACATAACCACTAGTTGAAATACTGCTTGGACATGTTGTTTTTTAAAAGACATGATGGAGGTATTATACTTCTGTTAATCACTCCCATCTCCTGTGATCTAATGGACTTGTTCTAGTGTTTCTGTTAGCTCCTTTTCTATGGAATGAGACTGACTGGCTTGCTTGTATGGCTCACTTCAACCTTGTGTTCTCATCTGGGTGCCTGTGACAAGTAAATGAGGCTAGCTGCTGGAGAGCTTTATATAAAATGAAATGTTATAGTGCTGGGAATTCCTCTTTAATTTTAACCTTGAACTTGATCTTTTGGTTGCATGACTGACCACCTTATTATTACCTGTACAGAAAATATTCCCATTGATAGTGGATGTCTTAGGTCCACAGACCAAAGACAAATGCTGCCATTGTGCAGCATGGTATAATCTGCCAAGGAAATGCACAGGCATTGACAACCATTTCTTTCCAAAATAGGGGCATTTCATAAGAAAAAAAAATACATGTCCATCACTTCCCCCTTTTACTGTACCTTATGTTATACCTATGATACCTTGCTGATATGGCACTTTTTCTCATTTTCCATTTATATTTTTTGGAATATGGTTTAGGGAGTTTTAGCCATATCCATTCATTGATCATCCATAACAACATTTTAACTTCACTAAAGATAACAGAACAGGCCTTCTATTCCTTATCATTAAGAAATGAATAAAAGCAATTCAGGACAGAACCATCCACAGTATCCATAGACGGAATTAATCTTAGTTTTGTTTGAAGATTCAGAGTGAAGTTTCAAACTATTTTTTGATAGGTACATTCAAAAATACTTTTTAAAAAAAGTTCCATTTTCCTATTATTTTCAAATACACCTTCATTCTCTATACCGGGGTGAGCAAGATTTCTATAATGTACCAGCAAATATTTTAAGCATTTGTGTGCCTTCCAATTTCTGTCACAATTAGGTAACTTTGCCATCTAATACAAAAGTAGCCACAGACCATGGGCAAATGAGTGAACATGGTTGTGATCCAATAAAATATTTTCTATACTAGACTGAATTTCTCTCATGGACAGTAGTTTGTTCGTTTTTATTCTCTTCCATTCCATAAGTGGGACTGTACAAATCATAAATACAGAATGCTATGACAGTTGATTTAGAACAACCTTTTCTAACCACCTATGTCACTTTGGGCATGTCTCTTAACCTGTCTGAGCTTCCTCATTTGTAATTTGAAGGAGATTGGTCTACATGAATGCTATAAAATTCTTATAATTCTATAGTAACCTAAGCATATCTTTGCCTATTTGCAAACACCTACAAAGCTAAATGCTATAACTTGGGGAATTTTTTTATAATCTTAAAATTTCCTATTTGCAAAATATTTTTATTGCTTTCCTTTGGAAAGCCATTCAATAAAATTTCTGAATGGTTATGAGTGAACTTCTCCATTCACTTCTAGATGAACTTCTAATATTAGAAAGAAGGCCTTTGAGGATGAGCTGGCTCTGGGTCTAACACCATATGAAGGTCAAGGATACTTGAAGGTTAAAGCTGCTGATCTGCCCAGGTAGGCAGATGTTCCTTTTCTTTCTAATTTCTGTCTGTACCTCCAACGAAGAGAATGAATTTTCAGAAAAAATATGAGTCTTTATTTTTTAAACTTTCAGACATATATTAGTGACTACTGTTGCAAATCTCCAACGGTTTGTCCTTTTGGAATAACATGGAATTCCTATTATCTGAGCAAAAACACTGACAAAATTTGCATTTCATGGTACAATTCCTCTGGTTATTAGTGAATTTATGTGAAGTTTCTTCTAGGAAACAGATTACTTCTATTCCTATCAGAATGTGAAACTACCCAATTATCAGCAGGATATATTTAACAAAAGATCTAAGATCAAATTCTGTGCAGTTGCCTAAGGTAAGAAAGTTGAATAAGAGGGGGCCCATAACTTTTAGAATACCACTAACTAACCAATGACTGCTGCTACTTTCCATACTAATACGGGTCATAAAAATTGTTTCCTAGCAAATCACTGTTGTAATACCTGGGAGGAATATCAGGGCTGCTGTGGAAAAGGAAGCAGGCACATAAAATAATGAAATAAGCTGCTGATTTCATCTTTACATTTTGTTCTTATTAATTTAAAGAATAAGTCACAGTCAAGAAGACCTTGTACTATCATATTAAATGTGCTCAATTTTGCTTTGAGTAATTTATATTAGAGTTGAACAAATGTTATATTTTCACAAAACTTTAAAAAATAAGTCTGTTTTCTTCATCATTTATTTAGGCAAGGAGATAAGGAATTAAGGATACTGAAAATGCTCATGAAAATAGAAGAGAGATTAGATGAGTAAAGGAAAGAGACCAGAGTGAGGGAGGAGAAGAGGGAAAGAGGAATGTTGGCCAAATATATTGTTATTTGTTATATCGTGTGCATGAACAAACATGTAACAACAAATCCCACCATTATACATAATTATAATGAACCAAAAAAAATGGAAAGAAAAAAAATCCTACCTCATAAAAAAATTAAAATTCATTTTTGCTTTAAAAAGGGGAGACTGAAATTGGTGATACATTATTATGGCGATTTGTAAAAGAAAGAAAAGGGAAGAAGAAAAAAAGCAGATTCCACATCTTTAATTTACAGCAGGGAGATTTCATTCCAGAACCTTATGATTCTATGGTTGTCTTTCTCATGAAAATGCTGCATACAACCATCTCTGTTCCTGCTGTTTCAGTTCCATTCTATTTATGTTAAGCACAAGTTAAACTGGAATTAAGAGATCCGAACATTTAATGAAAATGTTCTAAACATGCACTAAATTTGTCTACTACTTTATAGTTTTACGTTATAGATAAGATTACATATAAAGTCACATTATTTTACTAAGTGAGATTAAGCTAAGAATGCATGTACTAAGAAAAGTACAATTTTGGGATTATTCATTAGGTATGTATTGAATTCCTCTGGGAGACAGCATACGAAATGATTTGTAATGACCTCAGTGAAACAGAACATTAATTTTATTTCACTATTTGTGTTTTCTTCATCTCAGGCTAGACAAAGGATATTCCACATCTTAAGTTGTAGCAAATTCTACTTTAGCTGGCATTCACTAATTGAAATCTGTCAACCAAAACTGTAGTAAACTACAATTAAATGATAGTAGATATTCATAATGATGTGCTCAAAAAACGAAAATCTCAAAAATGCTTTTAGAAGTTCAAAAATTCAAATTAAGAGATGTATTGTGGTTTATTTTTTAGTACATTTTAATGATCCACTTATATTACCCCATAAGAAACCTGTCTTGTCATACATCTATTTCTCTTGGAAATATATTTTCTCTGTGTTCTTTTATGTTTAATTGTTGAATACTTGCACAAAAACTTGAGAAAAAGCATCTTATCATCATAAGATGATTTTTATATGTATGAGAATAAATGCACATATTATCATGTGTATATGTATAAACTACTCTGCTTCTCACACACTATTATTGGTGATCATTATTTCCTTCATAGTATTGTAGCTATCACTATTTTTATTCATTTTTTTTCTTTCTGTAATTCTCTCCCATACAACATTATTTTCCATGATGTCACCTTTACATGATCTTCAAGTAGGTGCAGAGTCTCTGGTTCAATGCTGAGGTCCTTGATTCACTGAGTTGAGTTTTGTGCAGGGTGAAAGATAGGGGTTTAATTTCATTTTGCTATATATGGATTTCCAGTTTTGCCAGCACCATTTGTTGAAGAGACTACCTTGTCTCCAATGTATGTTTATGACACCTTTGTCTAGTGTGACTATATTTATGTGGGTTTGTCTCAGTGTCTTCTATTCTGTACCACTATTCTTCTTGTCGGTTTTGGTTCCAATACTGTGCCATTCTTGTCACTATGGCTCTGTAGTATAATTTAAGTTCTGGTATTGTGATGCCTCAGTACCAATTGTTGGTATTCTTCACTCTATCCCATCCTATACTGTCAGATGGGAAGCTGAGCACTACTACAACCAGTTTTGGCTCCTGGCTACAAGGCTGGCACCTTGATGATGAAAACAAATAACTCAATTGAACAACTTCTACCCTTGATTAAATGTAGGAAGCCCCCCTGAATGAACACACCTTCAAGTCTTGATGCAGGGGGCTTTGACCAATTACTACATTTCATAGTGACTTGAGGCTTGTCCCAGTTCAGATAGCAAGGTGTGGCTTCAGGTATAGGCATACCCCTAGTGTTGAGTTACACTCACTTGTTCCCTTGTAATCCTATCCCTTCTGCCTTTTTGGGATAGAATTTTCTAAGAAACAGCATCCCCCCAAATAAAAGCCCACTTCTGAATGTGCTTACTCTCTCTCTCGCCAGCCTCTGCTGACTCTCTCTTGCTCTCCTTTTTGGGGAGCTTAAGGCTGGTAGCTGGGGAAAGCCATCCTGAAGATTGTGTAAAGTATTTTGTGTCTGCGTTTTATTTTGCATCACCCCAAATTCACACGAGTGACTTTAGTTCAGCCACCCATGCTGGTTGGGGGCGGTCATTAAAGAGATACAGAGCCCAAAAAGAAGTGCAAAGCAACATAAGCAATGAACATCCATCTTTACCATCTTTGCTTTTGACCACCTCAGCAAACACAAATGCTTTATTTCTCATTAGGGATTTTTTCCTATTTTTACCCCTTTTTTAAATTTAAATTTTGTTTTATTTTTACTCTTCCATTTTGTATGATTGTGTGTGTGTGTGTGTGTGTGTGTGAGCATGTGTACATGCCCACACATATTCTTACTATACTGAGAGGTTTGAGAATACATATATTTTATATACATATATAATAACAAATCATAATATTATTATACTATGTATGTATTATATATAACATATGTATAAATAATACATACATTCATATAATTTTTTTTTCATTTTATTTGTCTTTATTTGTTACATAGCCTAGTTTAGGCTTTGGTGGAGTAAGATTTTGTGTGGGTTTGATATGGTTTAATTTTCTTAGTTTGTTAGAACTTTTGTTTTCTTTCTATTTTAACTCCTTATTCACTTTCTTTCCCCTCTAAAATGGCAAAAAAAAAAAAAAATCTTGTTCTTTCTTCCTCTTTCTCTATTTATTTTATTGGTTTTAGTTATTTTTTACTCCTTTATCTTTATAGCCATCATCTGCTAGCTCTCTCTCTCTTGATTCTCCTCTTCTCTTTTTAAATGTCTCTTACTTTCTTGTGGCTTCCTACCTTATTTTTCTCATGCTGAAAGAACTGTAAGTCCACTATGAGAAATAACTCTTTAGTTTATATATTTTCACTTCACTCATGTTGTTGTGGCTATTGATACAATGAATCACATGGTTGATACCCACTGCATAATGTCTGATCTAGTTCACAGCTATTTATTATTAGTGCTGATGTTAACAGCTAAGCCCACCATTTTTTGTCTTCGGATGGCAATTCATCTTACAGATTTAACAGCAGGCACTGAACATTTATTTTAAGGCTCTACATTGGTTGCTACCTTTATTGCCACTCCTTGCCCTCCCCTTTTTCTAAGATGATTGGGACACTACAAGTTTACAGGGTAGTGATTCTGCTTGTTGAACTATACTCACAATTCAGTCAAGCAACTACAAACCTCACTTCTCACACAAACTAGCCCCACTCAAGCTCCAAAAAACACGTCAACACACAGAATGAGAGAGACAAAAATCTCAGGTCAGGGATCAGACTCTGAGAGTAGGAACAGCTAGTAAGGCACCTCAGTTCCCACCCCTGGATATCTGTTCACCATACATCAATTCTGAGAACAAAAGTGACAACTATACACCAAAGGGAACATGAATAAAAGAAGAATAATCCATCTTAATCAACATGGAAGTCCAAGACCTCTGAAGACATGAGGAAATAGGCAAACGAGTCTCCCTCCCAAATTTACAACCTCCTGAACAAAGGAATACACAGATATGAAAAACGATGAAGTTCCAAAAAAACACAATCAAAAACTTATCATTAAAATGTTCAGTGAGATACAAAAATATCTAAGGAAGGAATTAAAGAGGTAATGGACATGTCAATAAAGAAAAAGAAATACTGAAAAGAAACCAATCCAAACAAATAAAAATGAAAGTCACAATGAAACAAATTAAAAATTCACATGAAAATATAATCAACAGATTAAGTTACACAGAAAATATAAATTTGGGCCTTGAAAACGGAAATTGGGCTTTGAAGACAGGGTAAATAAACTCGAATACTCAGCATTCAATAAGAGAAAATAAAAGACTATCAAGAGATCAAATTTGGGAGTCACTGGGATAAAGAGAATATAGAAAAACAAACTAAAGGCTTTAAGAATCTTTTCAGTTAAATTATAACAAAAAGTTTTCCCAAACAGAAATTAAATGGACAAACACATACTGAATTCGTGATACGGATACACTAAAAAGAATTCCTGACCACTAAGCCAGCACTACAAAAAACACTCAAAGAAACACTACACACAGAAGAAAACTCAAAAACAAACTCTAAAACATGCAATTTGGAGGAAACTCTCTAGAAGATCAACTAATTAAATGAAAATTAAGTTTGAATTAAATATAGAAAACAAATCAAGATGGTAGGAAAGAATATTTTCAAGATAACACTGAATATAAATGATCTCAACTCTCCCAATAAAACACATTGGTTGGGAGAATGTATTAAAAAACAAGATCCATCTATATGTTCTATGCAACACATCTCATAGGCAAAAACACCCACAGGCAGAAAAGGAAATAATATATATATATATATATATACACACACACAAGGTCTGTCTGAAATTTAATATCAATTAATGCCACTTATGTATATAACTATAATGCACTAACAAAAGGATACAAAAGGAGAAAAGTTTTATTTTGATTCATAGTTTCAGAAGTTTGAGTTCATGGTCACTTTTCTCTCTGTCCTTTGGGCTTGTGGTGTGGCAGTACATCATAATAAAAGCATATGGCATAGGAAAACTCTTCACCTCATGGTAGTTGGGAGGCAAAGACAGAGAAGGTAAGGATTTCAGGCCTTAAAATCTACTTCCAGGTCTTTTTTCAATGACCTAATCTTCTTCCTCTTGGCCCCAACTCCTGAAGGTTCCACCACTTCCTGGTAGTGCCATAGTCTGGTGACCGAAATTTTAGCATATAGACCTTTAAAGGGCTTTTAATGCCAGTACGATGATGTTTGGTTATTTACTATAACTTTGTAGCATATTTTGAAATCAGGTAGTATGATGAATATCAGTTTACTCTTTTTCCAATACTGAAAATTGAACCTAGGGGCACCTTACCATTGAGCTCTATTCCCAGCACTTCTTTCTTCACTTTTCTTTTTTTTTTTTTTTTTAATCTTGAGACAGGGTTTAATTAAGTTGTCAAGGCTGGCCTTAAACTTGTAATCCTCCTGCCTCACTCTCTTGAATAGCTGGGATTATATGTATGGACCACCATGCTGAGAAAGTTGTGTCCTTTTTGAAAAAAAAATTGCTTTGCTATTCAGGGTCTTTGTGGTTCCAGATGAATTTTACATTTTTCCCCCATCTTTGTGAAGAATGACTTGCTTTTTGATAGAGATTGTGTTGAATCTGTACACTACTTTAGGTAGTATAGACATTTCATTTTTTTAACACCATTGATTCTTTTAACCCATGAAAATGGGGTATCTCTTCATTTATTTCTGTCTTCATCAATTTCATTCATAATGTTTCATAGTTTTTAATGCAGAGAGCTTTCACTTCCATAGTTAAATTTCTTTGAAAGTTTTTATATATTTTTAATCTATTGTAAATGGGATAATTTTCTTGATTTTTTCCCAGACAGGTCACTATTAGTGTATGAAAATGCTGCTGATTTTATTTTATTTTTCTTGCGGTACTAGAGGTCAAATCCAGAGTCTTGTGCATACTAGGCAAGCACTCTTTCTCACTGAGTCATGATGGTTTTTATTCTGAAATTTTACTGAATTTATTTATTTGTTCTAACAATTCTTTTGGCAGAATATTTGGGATTTCATATAAGAAGCAAAAAGGGACAGGTTAACAAAAAGGTTAACTTCTTCCTTTTCAATTTGAATGCTTTTTATTTCACTCATAACTCTGACTAGAATTCCAGTACTAAGTTGAATAGGTATGACAAGAGTAGGTATACTTGATTTATTCTGGATATCAGAAGAAAAGCTTTCAATGTTTCCCTCTTTAGTAGATGTTAACTATGTGTTATTGCATATATGGTTTTCTGCATGTTCAAGTTAATTCCCTTCATACCTAATTTGTTGAGAGATTTTATGATGAGTTGACGACTCATCATATTCAAATAATCCTGTGGTTCTTACCCTTCCTTCTGTTAATGTGATATATCATACTTGCTGACTAAATATGTTGAACCATCCTTCTATTCTTCAGAGGTAGCCATTTGATCATCTTGAGTGATATTTTTTAGTATGCTTCTAAATTCAACTTGATAATACCATTGATAAATTTTGCATTTATGTTGATCAGAGATATAGGGATGTAGTTTTGGAATTTTTTTCTAGTGGTCCATTCTCAATTCAGAAAAGTGTGTGTCCTATTATAGTTAGTTGGAATGTTAAGTCCATTTGATATAGAGTGTAATTTGGGTCCAATGTCTCCTTATTGAATTCTATTTGAATGATCTGGACCATTTCTGAAAATGAGGTGTTAAAGTTTCCTACATTGTTTTATTACAATTCACACTCACTTCAGATCTATTAATCTTTTATTATTATACAGTTACCTTCTTGTCTCTCTCTTTTTTTTTTTTTTTTTACTTTTCAACTTAAAGTCTATTGAATTTGTTATAAGAATAGTCACATCCCTTCTCTTTTTGGAAATTTTTGAAGAAAATATCTTTTTGCCATGTCTTTATTTCTAGTCTGTGTATGTCCTTTATTAAGTAACTCTTTTAGTCAACATATTGTTCAGTTTAGTTTTTTTTTAATTATTCAGCTACTCTGTTATTTTATTGGAAAATTTATCCATTTACATTCAAGGTAATTATTGATAGATTAAAAGAACCAGTACCATTTTGTTGTTTCTAGTTGCTTGTAGATCCTTTGTTTCTTTTTTTCTCTCTTGCTGTCTTCCTGTGTGGTTAAGTGATTTCTCTGGGTATGCTTGACTTTTGTTTTTTTTTAATATTTGTGTGTGTGTATATATACTATTGAGTTTTGTGATTACCACAAAGTTTACAAAAATATTTCATTGTTAAATATTATATTTTAAGCTAATAACAACTTAACTTTGCAAAAATAATCCCTACTTTTATTTCACTACGACAGTATTTTTAATTTTTGGTATCCCAATTTACATATTTTTTATTTTGCGTATTAGTGTAGCAATTATTTTAATAGTTGTTTCTCTTCTAACCTTAACACTGGAGATACTAGTTATTTACATACTATAATAATAGAATTAGAGAAGCCTGAATTTGACCATGTACCTACTTTTACCACTGTGTTTTAGACTTCTAGATGCTGTTACTCATAAGCATCCTTTTCTTAAAGATCAATGAAGTCCCTTTAGCATTTTTTATAAAAAAGTTGTGATGGTGATGAACTTTATTAGTTTTGTCCGAAAAAGTCTATCTCATTTCAGTCCTCAAGACGACCTCCTCCTCCTCCTCCTCCTCCTCCTCCTCCTCCTCCTCCTCCTCCTCCTCCTCCTCCTCCTTCTTCCAATACTTTGAATTTATCAACCCTCTTATATACTTGCTGAGAAGTCTGCAACTAATAATATTTAAACCTTTGTTTTATTTGCTCCTTTTCTCTTACTGCTTTCTGGATCCATCCTTTGTCTTTATTTCTTAGAGTAGCATTATTTGGATGACATCTGATTGAAGACCTTTGAACTTCTTGTACCTGGAAATTTACATATTTCTAGAGTCTGGAATGCTTTCTGCTACTATTTCTTTAAGTTTTCTACCAATTTATCTTTCTCTTCTCTTTTTGGCATTCCTATGACTCAAACATTTGCTCTTTGGTTGCTGTCCTATAAAGTTGAAAATTTTCTTCATTCTTTGTTAATCTATTTTTATTTTTTCTGCTCCAAATACATATTTTCAAGTAACCTGTCATTACATTCACAAATTCTTTTTTCTGCTGTTGATTCTATTACATTTTTCCCTTTTACTTATTAAATTTTTTCAGCTCAGGATGTTTTTTTAAAAATATTTTTTTTAGTTGTTGATGGACTTCATTATCTTTATTTTTATGTGGTGCTGAGGATCAAACCCAGTGCCTCACGCATGCTAGGGGAGCACGCTACCACTGAGCCACAACCCCAGCCCCAGGATGTTTTTTTAATTACTTGAATCTCTATTAAATTTATTATTCTGGTCCCATATTGCTTTTATCATTTTTCTATTGTTGTTCTGATGTTTGTTTCTTTTCATTTCATTGAGCTTTCTTAAAACAATTATTCTGAATTGGTCATGGACTCATTCATATAGCTCTATTTCTTTAGACATGGTAACTAGCTCCTTAATTTTCCCTTTGATGATGTCATATTCTCTGTTTGTTCTTGATCCCTGTGGTTATGTGTCAATGTTAGCACACTTAAAGAGCTAGGTTCTTACAGGAGTCTTGGCAGAATTTCTTTGTCCAGGAGAATACTGGTGCAGCACTGAGACATGTTAGAAGTCTGAGCCTGCTCTGGTTAGTACAATGCTAGAGTGCTGCCCAAATCCTGAAACAGGTGCAGCCAGTGCAGTGCTGGTGCAGGCCAGAAGCCCAAGGCCACAAAAGGCTGCCTGCTACTAAAGGTTCTCTGGAGTTCAGGGTCACTGACTGACCAGTAGTGATCCAGTTCAAGAACAGACTCTGCCACATAAGCCAGAGCATGGGGTTAATTGCCTCCCTCCACCATGAGAAGAAGGCTAGAGGGTCATTCTACAAATACAAATTTGGTATACTGGGACAATGGGAGGATCTGCCTGAGGCTGATTTTCATTGTAGTGGGGCCAGCTTTGAAATCCAAGGCAAAGTTCTATGCTCATCTTGCTCTTTCCCAGAAGGGCAATATCTTTAGCTACATCATGCTGCCTAGTATTGATGTGGATAATAATTTCTACCTTCTTTTATGTACCTTTTCTTATTCTTGCACTACAACCAGGTACTGTGAACTCTCACCTAGTTTGATTGATTGATTGATTGATTGATTTTAGCTCTTTTGAAGGCCTTTCCAAGTGTGGGCAATTATTCAAATTGACTTTTTGTGGGAGTATGTTTGGTGGAGAGTCCTACTCTACCATCTTGCTTCATCCATCTCTTTCCTTGACTATCTATTTAGGCTGTTATTATTTTTCTGTATTTTTTGCTCTATAATTTCTATTCTTTACTCATGAATATGTTATCAGACTATTCACTAAAAGTTAATTTTATATTTGATCCATCCTTGTGCATGCTGCCCAATTTATGGATCATCTTTCTTAACATCAATTAGTTTGATCATGTACATGAGAATCATAGCTTCCAATTTTATTTGAGTAAAGAAACCTCCCTTTTTCCATCCTTCCCTTATTATAAGGCTGCCGCTGTCTGGCTGGGCACAAGATCACGAGCCACTCAAACAGGAACAAACTTTATTTTTGAAACAACCGCCAAATACCACGTTTGTGTCCAGGAAGAATCCTGATCCACCCACGCGGCGTTCCGCCGGTTCCTTCCTGGACCCCCAGCGCCAAAACTTCCCCCGGAATTCCCTCCTACTGCACTTTCCCAACCAATGGGAACTCTCCAGGAGTCCCGCAGCAGGCCCAGGTAAACAGCAGGAGTCCGGTATCCATATGAATGTAATTTTTAACATAATCATATCATCTCAATGGCTAGCTGGCGTCACCTTTCAATCAAAAATGCCATGCATCATATTAATTGGCTGTGGCTCCCAGCATCTCCCCCCTTCTGTTTAATTAAGCAACAAGTAATGTGGCTAGGGACCGTGCCTGTTAGGTTTGTCCAATTCAACATATGGTTCTTACCCGTCATTGGAAAACTGACCTTTAGGCGTCAGCCTCCTGTCTTAGGTTGATACCACTGCAATTGGATCATACCCGTCACTGACTACCGGTCCAGCATATAGCCATACTTGTGGATAGGCCTATGCACCAGTGGGGGGGTGAGGTTCTTTGCCTCACCTCTGTTGGCCCCCAGATTTGGCCTTGGTGCCAGTGGGGGGGTGAGGTTCTTTGCCTCACCTCTGTTGGCCCCCAAAATTAGACCATCACTAGTAGAAGGGAGGAGGATACAGAAATGCCACAACACCATATCAATTGACGACTCCTAGGGAAAATTGCATCACTGGTGACACATCAGCAAAGATACGCCAGCATTACCATAATTTGTTGTATCAACAGATAGATCACAGTGCATACAAGTGATACATAGTCCAGGCAAGTTTTGTAAGCAGTTCAAAGTGGAGGAATCTATCAATATGTCCATTTCCTCCCAAGATCAATGATGTATCAGTTTATACAGTTTGTTGTGATAATTATCGAAGAAGTTGTAGTTTGGTTTCATCTTTGTCTTCGCCGGCACTGGGATGAAAAATAGGAATTCTGACAATGATGTTAAAGAGAGAAAGAAAAAAAAAAATCTAACATTTCAACAGGTACTAAGAAAACATTTTTTTTTTTAGAACAATTTACATTATCTTGAACAGAATTATTAAATATAATGAAAAGGAAAGATGAAAATAAACAAACAGATCTGTTAACCTGCTTATTTGTACACATATTAAAATAATTTTTAACAGCTGTTTACCCAATTTAAATTAAACCATTAAAATTACGTGAATAATAAAAAGTATTTGGATCCATTTTTTTATGAGCACTCCTCATATATGATCTATGGACATACGCACATATAGACATATAACACAAAACAGAAGTGTGCACACATAACATACAACACATAAGACAATAGTAAAGGCCTTGTAGTTTCACCTAGGTGAAATCTCCATTGCAATGTTAAAAACTCTACAGTCAAAAAATAAAACTGATCAGAAAAACATCAACCTAGGTCTATATGAGCTCAAAAATAAAATAGAACTTTATGATGTGGGAAAAAGCAATAATAAAATAGATATTGAAAAAAGCATTCTGGTTAATCACTGTCGCAGATGTAAGAATGGCCAAGCTGGAGTTCTGGATATCAGCTGTTATGGATTTGAGTCAAATCATCTTCTTTTCGATCTGTAGAAATCGTTTTGGTTAGTCTTTCTGGAATCCAAATCGGCTGCTGTTCTCCCTGTGGAAACACGCAAACAGAGCCCCGACTCCAGACAATTACTGGGTCAGGACCTTTCCATTGTCCTGTTAGAATATCTTTCCAAAGAACTTTAGGCTTATGCACATTTTTTGGATACATATGCCTTTCCGCAGCACTAAGTCCTGATGAATCCAAATTTAAAAAGTTTAGAGTAAAGAGGGTTATTTTAAGTTTATCTTTGGGGGATATATACCCCTTTCCAATTCCCTCCTTTTGTTTTAATAAGTACATTTTAATAGTTTGATGAGCTCTTTCAACTATGTCTTGTCCCTGTGGATTGTATGGAATTCCTGTTATATGAGTAATACCAAATGATGAGCAAAATTGTTTAAAAGAGGTAGAGGTATAGCCAGGACCGTTATCAGTTTTTAACTGTTTAGGAACACCCACAGTGGCAAAATTTTGTAAGCAATGAGCTATAACATCTTTAGTTTTTTCTCCGGCATGAAGGGAGCCCATCAAAAATCCGGAAGAAGTATCAACTGTAACATGTAAATATTTTAATTTTCCAAATTCTGGCAAGTGTGTGACGTCCATCTGCCAAATATGGTTAGGTATCAGTCCTCTAGGATTGACTCCAAGATTAACTTGTGGTAAAAATGTCACACAATTTTGACATTGTTTTATTATATGTCTGGCTTGTTCTTTAGTTATTTTAAAACGTTTTTGTAAAGTATTAGCATTGACATGGAACCTTTTATGAAAATTTATAGCTTCTTTTATTGTGGAGAAAATATGTATGTCATGTGTAGATTTATCTGCTAATTCATTGCCCAAACTAAGGGCTCCAGGCAATCCTGTATGTGCCCTGATATGTCCTATAAAGAATGGATCTTTTCTGTCCCAGATTAGACTCTGTATAGTGGAAAACAAAGAGAAAACAGTAGAAGAAGGGGAAATCCTACCAGCATCTTCAAGGGATACTATAGCATTAACTACATATTGACTATCAGAGAATAAATTAAATACAGAATCTTTAAACATCATAAAAGCTTGTAATACTGCATTAAGCTCTACCTTTTGAGCTGATTGTTTGGGTACTAAAAATGTAAAAGTTTGATCAGGGGTAACTACTGCTGCTGTACCATTATTTGACCCATCAGTGAATATATTTGGAGCATTTATGATAGGGGTCTTTCTTGTCATTTTTGGAAAAACTACAGGATGCTTAGACCAAAAAGACAACAAAGGATTAGATGGCAAGTGATTATCAAATGAAACATTAGATTTACACATGATTATTGCCCAAGTATTTAACTCATTGGCTAACTCATCAATTTGATCCATAGTATATGGAGTAATAATTTTATTGGGAGAAATCCCAAACACTCCCTTTGCTGCTTTTATTCCTTTGAGTATTAATTGTCCTACAGCCTCAGGATATCTAGTAAGAATAGTATTAGGAGAATAAGATAAATGTATCCACAATAATGGACCTTCTTGCCAAAATACTCCTGTAGGAATATTTTTTGTTGGTAGTACAATAAATAATAAAGGCAAACTTATATCAATTCTATCCAAGTGCATATTTTCCATATATGTTTCAATGATTTTTAATGCCTTTCTTGCTTCAGGCGTTAACATGCGGGGTGAATTTGGATCTGATGGACCTTTTAGGATATCAAATAAAGGTCCTAGCTCTCCTGTTGGTATGCCTAGATAAGGCCTTATCCAATTTATGTCTCCCAATAACTTTTGAAAGTCGTTAAGTGACTTGAGTTGATCTACTCGTATTTGAATTTTTGGTGGACGGACCATGGTTGAGGATAATAGAACTCCTAAATAATTAATTGGAAGATTTAATTGTACTTTATCTATTGCTATCTCTAGATTATAACCTTTTAATAAATTGGTAAGTGTGGCATAACATTCTAGCAGTGTGTTTTTATCTTTATGTGCCAATAACATATCATCCATATAGTGAAATATTTGTAGTTCAGGATTTTGATTTCTAAGTGGTTGGATTGCTTTGTTAACATAAATTTGACACATAGTTGGACTATTAGCCATCCCCTGAGGGAGTACTTTCCATTCATATCTCTGATCAGGACCTTCATGATTTAGTGCAGGGATAGTAAATGCAAAATGTGGACTATCCTCAGGATGAATTGGAATTGAAAAAAAACAATCTTTAATGTCTATAGCTAAAACATACCAGGTTTTTGGTAAAGCAGACAATTGGGGAATCCCTGATTGAGCAGGTCCCATAATAACCATCTCATTATTAATGGCTCTTAAATCTTGTAATAATCTCCATTTACCAGATTTTTTTTTAATGACAAAAATGGGAGTATTATGGGGAGATATGGAAGGTTGTATATGTCCTTTCGCTAATTGTTGTTTGACCAGATCATGGGCTACTTGTATCTTTTCTTTAGTTAGGGGCCACTGAGGAACCCACACTGGTCTTTCTGATTTCCAAGTAATTTTTATTGTCTCAGTGGCCCTTTCTGAAAATCCAACCCATGTCTGTCTGTTCCTTGATCTATTTGAATTGGTGCTGCTATATTTTGTCCTTGTTTTCCTAATCTTTTTTCTTTTTTAAAACCTTGTCTAGCCCTAGTAGTGGGCGCATTAGGATTGATGTTATTTGTTAACGTCAAACCTAATTGATCTAGGACATCTCGTCCCCATAAATTTATAGGAAGATGATCCAATACATATGGCTGTATAGTTCCCTCACATCCTTCAGGATCCTTCCAATCTAATACCATTGCACTTCTACGGGGATTAGTAGCCACTCCTAGGCCTCGAAGCGTTTGAGTGGCTTGTTGTAATGGCCAATGTTTTGGCCATTCCTGACTAGATATGATGCTAAGGTCTGCACCTGTGTCCAGTAGCCCATTAAAGTCGTATCCTTGAATATTTAGTTTTAGCATGGGGCGAGAATCTAAATTTAAAGACAGCATAGCCCAATCTACACCTGTGGAGCCCAATCCCCTGGTACCTCTTTCTATAGTACGACTGGAAAATTTATCATGTAGGCTGGGTATTATTAGTAACTGTGCTATTCTATCCCCTGGTGAGATAACTGATATGCCTCTTGGAGAACTAGCTATAATTTTTATTTCACCTTCATAATCGGGATCAATTACCCCGGGACTTATCATAAGTCCTTTTAGTGTGGAAGAACTGCGTCCCAATAATAAGCCTACCGTTCCTTGGGGAAGAGGTCCTTTTACTCCTGTGGGAATGATTTGAATTCCCATCTCTGGAGTTAGTACTGCTCTTGCGGAGGTGCAGATGTCCAGCCCTGCGCTCCCTCTAGTTTGTCTGATGAGGGATTTAATGGATAATGTGTCCTGGGCACTACCTTGATGGTGCTGCTGGGTTCCTCCATTGCCCTGTATATTTGTGGTTTTGGGCCCCGGAGCATTGGGCCCTCCAGTCCGTTTTTTGGCAATGGAGCCTGATGCCTTTCTCCACGATATCGTGGGTAAACACTTGATCCTTGTCCGTTTTTTGATAACGGAGTGCCCTCTATGGTGGTTTGAGAACGGCATTCATTAGCCCAATGTCTCCCTCTACGGCATCGTGGACAAATACCTGGTATTCTATTCCTTTGATACCTAGCTTTGTTAAACCCTCCTCCTATGGGGCAATTCCTTTTAAAATGTCCTGTCTGATCACAATTGAAGCATGTTTTTGGCCTGGCATCTAAAGCCTGTTGTACTGCTGCTAAGACTTGTCCTTGTTCATTAATGTCTCTACATAATTTAATATATGTGTTTAAATCTTCATGTTTCCATGGTCTAATGACCTCTCTGCAGCAACAATTTGCTTGGTCATAAGCCAGTTGTTTTATAAATGGCATTGCCTGTTCTACATCTCCAAATATTCTAGAAGCTGTCTGAATAAGCCTATCTACAAATTCAGCGTAAGGTTCGTTAGTTCCTTGTATTACCTTAGATAACTGTCCTTGTAAATCTCCATGCCCCTGTAAAGTTTTCCATGCCCTAACTGCATCTGCAGCAATTTGTGCGTATACACCAGGATCATATTCAATTTGTTGCCGTTGACCCTCATAAGGTCCCTTTCCTAACAACATCTCCAGATTTCTTTGAGGGTAACCGGCTGCTGTATTTCGCCTAGCTGTCTCCATGCAGAATTCCTCATTGGCAACCTTCCATAACAAATATTGTCCTCCATTTAGCACAGATCGACACATGTTAGCCCAATCTGCTGGTTCATGTCTAAGTTGGTAATAGATTCGACCATGCTTATGGTGAAGGGTGCTTGTGGGCCATAGGTTGTTACAGCCTCCTTTAATTGCTTTACTGTTTTGAAATCTAAAGCACGGTGGATTCGTTGCACTCCTGCCTGCTCAAGTACAGGGCATGCTAGTCTTTGGGATCTTGCCTTAGGATTTTGTGCATCAACTACAGGAGTTGAGGGCCGCTCAGCTGTTACGCCCTCTGGTGATAGAACGGAGTTAGTAGCAGCCTCCTGTTGTAACTCCCCAACTGATGGTCCTTTTTCCTCTAAGCTTTCTTTCTTCAAATTTTCCTCTGTCTGACTAGCTGGAGAGACCTTCTCTTTTGCTTGACCTGACATGTTTTCTACCACAGTTTGGACCTCTAACAATTTACTTAACAGTTTTTCGGTTTGTTTTTTACTAGTTTCTAATCTACTATAAAGGTAACGCAATCCGATAAGGTAGCATAAAACAAAACCGAAACAGAATGAAACAAAAACGGAGCAAAGAATAGTTGTATCAATTTTCTCTTTCTCCGGGCCAAACAACTTCAAGCCTTGAGCCAACCATTTTTCCCAGTTTGCCTGAGAAAATTCTAGGGATAGGCAGCTTGAAACAAAAACAAAATAAATCAAAAGAAGAACACATTGTTTTTTGAAATGGTCACCCATTCTGTCGCCTTCCCTCAGGGGCAAGCAATTTTACTCACCTCCAAGCTTCAGGCGCTCCCCGTACAGGGCCACCAGTTGCCGCTGTCTGGCTGGGCACAAGATCACGAGCCACTCAAACAGGAACAAACTTTATTTTTGAAACAACCGCCAAATACCACGTTTGTGTCCAGGAAGAATCCTGATCCACCCACGCGGCGTTCCGCCGGTTCCTTCCCGGACCCCCAGCGCCAAAACTTCCCCTGGAATTCCCTCCTACTGCACTTTCCCAACCAATGGGAACTCTCCAGGAGTCCCGCAGCAGGCCCAGGTAAACAGCAGGAGTCCGGTATCCATATGAATGTAATTTTTAACATAATCATATCATCTCAATGGCTAGCTGGCGTCACCTTTCAATCAAAAATGCCATGCATCATATTAATTGGCTGTGGCTCCCAGCATAAGGCCTCTTTGTTCTTCTGTATTTTAGTTGCTTCTACTTCTAATGAATCAACTCCAGATATGAACCATGAAAAGTATTTCCCTTCTTAATGGTGACATCAGTGATAACAGATTCTGTCATTAAGCCAAGGGACAATTTAACTAAGTTTCCAATTTTAAAAATCTGATATGTTGGTTGGGGGGCTGGGGTTATAGTGCAGTTGGTAGAGTGCTTGCCTTGTATACACAAGGCCCTGAGTTAAATCCCCAGCATCACCCCCAAAAAAGGGATATATTGGTTCTCTTGTCTACTTTGTCCCACAGTGTCCTCCAAATTCTTTACCCTAGGATCACAGAAAAATTCTAACATTTTTTGAGAAGCAATGGATTGGGCAAGAGTCATTCCCGTCCTAGAGCTGAAGTAGTAAGTGTATTAACTCTAGTTACAAGTGCTGTATAGAACTTTAAAGAATATATTGCTGCATAATAACTATACTAAAGAATGGGTTCTATTGTGGTATATCTGTATATACATATAACACAATTTTACCATTTTACTCCACAATACCTCCTTTTGCCCTCCACCTTCTCCCTCACCTGGTGTCCTCCTCTACCCTAATGGACTCTCTTCTGTTTTCGTGACATACCTTTTTAAAAATTTTCCTCTAACTTCCACATAAGAGAGACGACATACAACACTTATCTTTCTGAGTCTGGCATATTTCACTTAACATGATGTTCTCCAATTCCATTCATTTTCTTGCAAATGACATAATTTTTTTCTTGTTTATAACTGGATAAAGCTCCAGTGTACATATATTTCCACATTTTCTTTATCAATTCATCCACTGATAGACACCTAGGCTGGGTCCACAACTTGGCTATTGTGAATTGTGCTGCTATCAACACAGGTCTGAACATATATAAAGTATACTGTCATTAATTCTTATGGATAAAGTAAGTATAGTTGGATCATGTAGTACTTATTACATTTTGGGATTTTTGAGAAAATTCCATACTGATTTCCATAGTGGGAATGCTACTTTACATTCACAACAGCAACATATAAGCTTCTGTTCTTCCTAGCATCCTAGCCGGAATTTATTATTATTTGTATGCTTGATCACTGTAATTCCGACTGAAGTAAGATGGAATCTCTGTGCAGTTTTGATCTGTATTTTCCTGATAGTTAAAGATGTTGTATGTTTTTCATATAGTTATTGACAATTTGTGCTTCTTTTGAGAGATGTCTATTTAGTTATTTTGCTCATGTATTAAATAGGTTGTTGTTTGGTTGATTTTATTTTGGCACATACATTTTTTTTAAACACCACATTATTAAACAGTTTTACTCTAGCAGGTTTTAGCTTTGTAACCTCAAAGCTTTGTTGTCTGGTCTTTAGAGATACAGATTTTGATTATGACCCAGTTGTATCTTTTAGGTTTTCTTCAATTTTATATTTTACTGCCATTGATTGGAGCACAGGTGGTCCTTTAAATATAAATTCATTGTGCTATCCCAACCACAAATACCACGTCACTATTAGAAACACATTGCTGAGAAAAATTATGATGGCCATGATACTAACAAATTGTTTTACAAGGTGGTTTTAGAAAAGATGCCTGTATACCTGTATTTATCCAAGGAAGAACATTTTTACATACTGAAATTGGCAACAGAATGTTAATCAACCTTATCTAGCTGGGGATGCCCCAATTCAGCTCTCAAGGCCATAATGTGGCCATACTCATTCTGGGTTGATCTGGAAGGGGAAATAAGGTTTCCACATAGGTGAAAATATGAATGAACTAGTACAATTTCTTTTTGCTGCTATTGCCCTTTTCTTAATTCATTTCACTTCCTCTTTCATCTGAATTATTGCAACAGTCATCTAGTTAGTCTCTTATTACTGGTTTCTTTTCTTCCATGACCAGAATAAGTATTATTTTAAATATGTAATCATGGAAGTTCTTTGCAATAAAGAATCTAATAGTTCCCAATGCTTATAGGAAAAAATCTGACTTCCTAAGCATAGCATCAAAAACCTTTATGATTTATCCTTAACTACAATCTCAGCTTGTTCTACTGAAACTTAAGTGCCTTCTCTGTCAGCCAAAACTCTGCCAGCACAGTAACAGAATGTCATTCTATTAATACAAGTCTTTCTTTCTACTGGTTCCTCTACCTGAAATATTTTATTTTTTCTAAAATACACCTTCTCAGCAACCCTTACCTCTCTAGTGGTCTGGAAAAATCTTCCTTTCTTTAATAAGCAGACTAAAGATCTTTTTCTGTATTTCCAGCACTTGATTAACAGTTCAGTTGAAGGAGTTAACATGCTGTATTATTTGTTGAGATATTTATCTTACTTATTACCTATAAATAATTTTATAAACAAAAGATTAATATGACTGCTTCTTTCCAGAGAGTCTTGTTTCACTCATCCATGAACCTTCAATGTATAGAACAATGTCTTCATACGGCAGGTACTTAATGTTGGTGATAATCCCATATTCAAACCCAGTAGTATATTCCTCCTCCAACCCAGTAGCCATAATGCATATATCAAATCAAAATGGGACCTTATGTCTATATGGAGTGCTAAGAAAGGGAAGAAAGTTTTAAATATACTCTACAAACTTGAGAAAAAAGTAAAATATTGATCCTAGATAAAGAACAATTTAAGGAAGACATTTAAGTTTGTCTTTAACTATTAGTTGAACTTTTTATACAGGGAGTCCAAAGACAATTTTTAAAGGATCCAATATGCAGTCATTCCTAAGTTTTCATAAAGTAACTACTCACTCAAAGTTTTCAATAGTACAAGCCTACCCATTGAGAAAAAGGCAAGAAATTATCTTCAGATGAGAACAGTTGAATCGTCTTAGATTAAATTAAGTGTGGTTTCTCATCTGTAACTAAATCCTTTTAAAATTTCATTTTTTAATGGCAGACCAAATATTTAAGGTAATAATTAAAGACAAGCATCTATTACAAGTACCCCACTAGAGATCATTAATAAAAGGTGTTGTGATTTTGCTAAAAGTCAATAAATTGGTGATTAAAAAAAAAAGAGTTGTTAAGAAAGTGGCAGAACTAAGACGTAGCAGTCACAGAAATAACAACTTTAGTGGACTAAGCAGTCACCATCTGCCCAGAACTCTGTGTACTTTTGTTAATTCTTTCATTGTAAACCAACTCCCCAAAGGCAGGTGTCATTTATCTAATTTTATGGATTGAGTTTCTAGAGGTTCAGTTGCTGAGAATCATATAGGTAGAAAATGAGTAGGCCAGAATTAGAAAGCAGATCTACCTTATTCCAAAGCTCCAGTGACTTCCCACATAGAACACATTTAAACAAACAAAAGAAGAAGGAGAAACTGTCATTCAGCATAAAGCTGATTAAAGATGACTTCAAAGAACTAATTAAATTAAGTACTAAGAATGATGACAGGAACAAAGAGACTGAATGGAATCTCCCCAAATGGCACTGAAAATCAAGCCATCACTCTGAAACAATGAGAAAGTAGCTTAAGTTCACCCCATTAAAGAACAAAAAATATAAAATATAAAGATTTGTGAAAATCATTTCAAAACTGTTATACAAACAGTTTTGTAGAAAGTCATAGTGGCTTTCAATCACAAAGCCTTCCCAGAAATCTGGTGATGGTCCCTGAAAGTCACACAACACCTTCATGACCATGCCACCCCTGTAACCTACCCTTTTCTTTCCCTTCTCATTTTTCTCTGGAATCATTCACTGATTAACTATTCAAACAGAGTTAGGTGTTATACTATTGCTCTTAGTGTATCAATAAACAAAGATATGGCATACACTCAACATAAAGATTCTGGTGTCCATAAATTCACTGCACACAGCACTGAATGCTGTGCTATGTATGAAGATGTTAAATCAAGTATGTGCTGATAGGTGGGCTAATATTTTTTTATCGTGTCCTATGCATGTAACTCATGAAAATATCTAGTACTCAGTCTTACTAAGGACAAAATGATGCCTTATATTTTATATCATCTATTTGAAAAGTGTTGACACAACTCTATGTCATCTTGTTCTGTCAATACCATTGATTATTGCTGATATATGTCATTAATACATCAACATTTTATGGAAATTAAAAAACAATAATATTAAAGATTATTTAGTTAGTTTCATACTGGTAAGTGAACAATTAAATAGCATGGTGACAAATTAAATCTCAAATTAGCCCATTACCATGAAGAAAGACAGAATATAAATTATTGTATTAGGCACAATATATATCTAGACATAAAATACAAGTGTGTACAGATATTTCAGATAGGTAAACAAATCAACTGTCTTAACCAGCAAGAGGTGTCTGGAGGCTAAGGGAGTGCTGATAGGTACTTAGTAAGTACCTCTTCATTGACTGCACCATGTTTGGAGATGAGGAAAACTACACTACTGAATTCAGTCTTTCAAGAGAATTAAATATGGTCTGATAATTTAACTATGTTCTAGATTCATACTTTATACACACACACACACATATGACATCTAATAAGGTGACTAGTACTTAATATTCATTAAATGTGTCTTTTCTTCTTGTTGTAGTGTCGAAAAAAGTAATAAAAATCACAGAAATGAATTATTTCATGTTTTTCAACTCTAAGTTTATTCTGAAAATTCCACATCTTACATAGGAAGTTGAATTATTAAAAAGTCAGATGGAAATAGAAGATGAACTCTAAAGAGATGGTCCTTCAGTACCCTCCATGATGGCTCTACCTTGAGCAGGCCACTGCCACCTTGTGGCTTTTTGATTCAATGGTTTTGAAATATGATTCATTCCTAACCTATCAGAATCAAGTTTGAACTAAAGGTGATTATCTTTCCCAAATATTTACTTTGGGAGTAAACTGTTTCTAGTTTTATTTTAATTCTGTAGAGATAACTCCTTTCATTCTTGCTTCTATTTTCACATGCTCAAACAGAGCAATACCATTAATAACATAAAATCTTGAACTCCTTAAAGTTGTCTGATGCCTAAATTACTTTAAAAAAATTAACAGGTAACTAAAGGTTACTTAAGTAATAAATATTATACATATAGATATCACACTTCTTCTATCATTTATTGAATCATTTTTAGTATGGTTTTCACATGGGCTTAAAACAAAATCTTTGTCATTTCATTTCTACTGTTATGAAGTAGAGCCTTCTGAGCTTTCATAATTAAGTTCATTTTTGTATAATATACTCTTCTCCTATTACACTAAGTAAAAATCCATTTGTCATTAGCCACATATCCTCATTTGCATTGGGAAGAAATTGATTTAATGCATCATTTAGTTAAACAGTAATAAAAATCATGGAAATAATTAGAGTTCATGTGGCTGACTAGACAACAGATACTTCAGAGAAAACTCCCTGTCTTCTGCCTCAACATTTTTAATGTAACTTTTATATGATTTTGATTAGTATCCAGTTTTTTCTAAGAATTCATTGAGTTTTACTTTATATCATTTCCTCTCTAATTTATTTTTATATATCTCTTCCCTGACCCAGTAAAAGTTGTCAATTTTTTTTTGTATTCATGGCACATTACTGAGTAGAAGAATGCTTGATCACAAACTTGAAAGGATAATAGTACTATCAAATTACTCACATCAAGTTTATTCCTTCCAGTTTCATTCTCACCCATAATGAGATACTTCACACATTATCATTGTATGTGAGATGCTTCATACACAATCTTTGTTTATCCCAACTTTGAAGACCATTTATGCATATATAGACTATCATTTTTTTTTTATTTCTCAAACATTGAATATGATTTTCCTTCCATAATTACTTTGGATTAATGTCTACATGCTCACTTTTGAAAGTACGAAAGTGAGCCTACATGGTTTTTAAATGTTTTGAGCAGACCTTTAAATTGCAGTTATTGAATAGATTCAGATGTGCCAAAAGAGAAGAAAAAACGATTTCAAATAACATTCCCCTCTATTTAACATTCTGTTCATACAAGCAAGTAACTTGTCAATGTGCTTAGCCTACATTTTAATTATGTCATGAAGAACATGCTTGTTAACCCTCAGTTCTTCCATCTATGTGGAGCTACAGATGTTTCATTCCCATGGTTTCACTTATCATTATGATGGGGACATTTATGTAGGTAATGTGTGTCTCTTTTTAAGTTATATGGCTATTGTGAATTGCTATTATAAACATCGGAATGCAGGTGTCAATATAATATGAGGATTTCAGTTCTTTCGGATAAACATCAAGGAGTGAAATACCTGGGTCATATGGTGGTTCCAATCCTAGTCTATCGAGGAATCTCTAAATGAATTTCCATAGTGGTTGTACTAATTTCCAGTTCCACCTACGATGCTTAAATCTTCCTTTCTCCCTACAGTCATACAAGTATTTATTATTTGTATTCTTAATTGTTGCATTCTAACTGGAATAAATGAAATCTCAGTGTAGTTTCAATTTGCATTGTCATGAGAGCTAAGGATGTAAAACATTTTTTCATATATTTGTTAGTCATTTGCATTTCTTATTTTGAGAAATGTCTATTTAGTTCATTTGCTCATTTATTGATTTGGGTGGTTGTTGTAGTTTTTATTTTCTTCTCCTTATTCTTTTTTTGGTGTTAAGTTTTTTTTTAAGTTCTTTATATAATCGGGAGAGTAATCCATTGTCAGAAGATTAGCTGGCAAAGATTTTATCCCATTCTATAGGCTGTCTCTTCAGACTTGTTTTCTTTGCAGTGCAGAAGCTTTTTAAATTCAATTCCTTCCTATTTATTTATTCTTGGTTTTATTTCTTGAGTTTTAGGAGTCATATTAAGGAAGTCAATATTTGTACCAATAATGTTGGAATGTTGACCCTATGCTTTCTTCTAGCAGTTGCAATTTCGGGTCTAATTCCTAGGTCTTTGATCCACTTTGAATTGATTTTTGTGTAGGATTAAATATTTATAGCAACACAATCTCCGATAGCTAAGTGATGGAACCAGCCTAGATGTCTGTCATCAGATGAATGGTAAAGAAAATGTGGTATGCATGCACATGGAATTCTACTCAGCTTTTGAGAAGAAGGAAATCATGTCACTTGCTGGTAAATGGATGGAAGTGAAGAACATCATGCTAAGTAAAATAAGCCAGATTCACAAAGTCAAAGCTCAAATGTTTTCTCTCATATGTTGAAGTTAGAGAGAAAAAAAGAAATAAAAAGGTGGAGGTGATTTCACAAAAAATAGAAGGGATAACAGTAGAACACAGGAAGGGGACTAAGTGGAAGGGAGGAGGGGAGAGAAAAGGGAGTAATTATGGAATAAAATCAATCAAATTATGCTAAGTCCATGTAAGAATGTCACAATGAATTCCACTATCATGCATAATTATAATGAACTAAAAAAAACAATAAAAATGTTTTTAATTAGGAGGTAATTTATGTCTGTCACTCTTTATAGATGTTTGAAATAACTTTACTGCAGTTGCCTTTGGGCCAGAGACCTCTTGAACCATCTGAATGACCTTATGAAAGTAGACAATGGCATACCATGAACCAGATTAATTGTTTAATGAGTTCACTGCAAATCATTCATTCTTGCTCTACAAAAGAAGAAAAAGCTAGATTTATAGCAGGCCATGAAACATCTCACGGAAAGAAAGCTGGGGTTGGTAGCCAGGCCCATGGAAAACTTAGGCTCTAAAAGAAGAAGAGATATTCTTCAATTAATGAAGTTATCTATCATGATTTTGAGCAAGTCAAGGCACAGATAACCTACTTCACAGAGACTGTGTGATCAATGAAAGGTAGATACACTCCCAAATCCTTCCAATTCAGTACTAACCTCCAGTTTTGTGTCTCCAATGATCTGATTATTTATAGTACCATTATTTTAGAAAATATCATTCCATAAATGATGAGCCACCTAGCCTTTCTCTATTGTCTTTTCCTTTTTACTGCCACAAAGAGTGGCTTAACACTTTTTTTTTTTTTACACAATTCCATTTCTACAATTTCAAAGAGTAGAACTGCTGGATCTATGTGCATTTTAGTTTGCATAGACATTTATAACTTTCCAAAATGTTATGTTCAGGTATTGTAGTTTAGATATGAGGTGTCCCCCAAAAGCTCATGTGTGAGACAGTGTAAAAAGTATAAAGTTGGGTTATGATTTAAATGATTGGGTTATGAAAGCCTTAACCTAATCAGTGCATTAGTCTACTGATGGGGATTAACTGAGTGGTAACTGTGGGCAGGTGGGGTGTGTCTGGTGTACTGGATTGATGGGAGCATGCTCTTGGGATTTGTATTTTGTCTGTGGTGTGGGGAGTGTCTACCTGTCTCTCTCTCTGCTTTCTGGTTTCATGTCCTGACGTCCTGACCTGCTTTCCTCAGCCAAACCCTCACACCATAATGTCCTGCCTTACCTCAGGCCATGTGGAATGAAATCAACCATCTACGGACTGAGATCTCTGAAACCATGAGCCCTAAACAAAATTTTCCTCCTCAAAATTGTTCTTGTTAGGTCTTTTGATCACAGCAGTGAAAAAACTGACGAAAACATCAGGTGTTCTTCCACACACAATACATCTATGCATCTTTGCCAGCCCTGTTAACTTATTAAGCACACATATTCATGCATATATAATTCTCTCTCTCTTAAGGATATTCTATTTTCTACTTTTTTCTCAATATAGTTGTATGTACTTATTCATTGAAATATTTGAATTATTGTTCTGCCTGGTACAATGTACCATTAGCATCTCACACAATTTGAGGGAAGTGCCATGAGTATAAACTTAAACATACATTCTTAGGCCCCCCCCCCCCGCCCAGGAGAGTATGTGGTAAAGTGGGACAAGTTTTGTCTGGGTTTCAGGAGTCCTGGCTGCCTCAAATTAGCAGTTAACTCACATTAAGACTTTGGGAAAGTCACTTTTCTTAATTAGCTTGTGGATTTTCATCTATAAAATAAAGTTGGAACTATACTATCTCTATGGTCCTTTCATCTCAGGGACATTATATTTAAAAATTCATATATGTGTATTATGCATGTTATTTAAAACAAAATTTTTAGAAATCTGTATTATTTATAGTCCTTTGTAGTTCTTGTATTATATTAAGTATTAGCATTCATAGTTTATACTCTCATCTTCAATAAGCATCTATTTTGTATGTTCTGGTGCAGACAGAAGGTCTGGGGTCACAGTTCCAATCCTAGGCTCCAGAATACACAGATAACTAACATTTACCAGTTACATTGAGAGGCCACTCAAGTGAAAATTTAAGTGAAAATAGGACATCATACAATAAAATATTTGTTATAATTTTAAGTGAAGTTAATTCTTAGACATCTAAGGTTGTATTAATCAGTGAAATTAAAGAGTTCCCCTCTCAAAGAAGGATAGTAACAAAGAAGAGGGTAATTAAGGCCCACTACCAGTTCCCTAAAAGCCAAAGGAATGAAGCTGAGGGTAACCCCTAAGATACTAAATTTTGAAGGTGGTACTTCACCAGGTCCCAGAAACCCACTGTATTCTGCAATCTGAAAAATAATGTAGGTTTTTTTTTTGTTTTGTTTTGTTTTGTTTTGTTTAGAACTGGCTAAATATCTCCTAAATGTTTTGCGGAGGTTGCTGAGTAAACCAAGAAAGACATAAAGTCCCTCTGAGATACTGTTGCCAGAAGTATCAAGATGCATGCCTACCTTAGCATGAATCAGTAGTATGAGTTTTCTAATCCAATATAGACACACTACCATTGGGTAACAAAATATTCTTAAAGCTTTACTCTACAAATAAGTTTAAGTTCCAATACCTATAACATTTGTTTTAAATAGATAGAATTATTAGAAAAAGTACACAAATTGTTATTTACTTTGCATTTGTACAAGTTTGCTTCCATATCACTGTTTACCTAGCCAATGAACAATATTTGATCAGTAGAGAGCCAGCAATTTCTAAATTCTCCTGTTTACAGTTCCCTAAGTTCAAATCAGAGTTCCCAAAGTCTAGTAAACTAGTTTTCTCAGATTAGTGAATACTAACATATCTGTAATGTTTCCAGTACTACTGGGAACCACTGATATGTGTTCGTGGTACTACTCAAAATTTAGTGGCTCATAGAGAGCAAGAAAGAGTTAATGTAATAAAAACATGGAATTTTTCAAATATGGTAGATTGTTAAAATGTGAATTAATACTCTTTGTCACTTAAAAATCCATAATTTGGTACTTAAATATAATCAATTGATAAATATTTAAGTACATCAGTGAATAACTAGACAACCTGGGGCTATAATTAATTATACTGATTCACAATGTTTTGGTACTAATATAACCAAAGGTGTCTCCCATATGTTGACATTAAAATCATGTTTTTTCCTTCTGATCAGATACTATTTCAAAACATTTCAACTTCAAACAACATTTTAACAGCATGTGTAAGCAATGTTTTCAAAAAAAACTTTTAATAAATTGGACTAACTCTTTGAAATTTAAAACTTGAAACCACATTTAGAAAGAGCCACATTGCCAGCAATTGTTAGTATTTAATCTTTCAGTTGGAAGGAAGGAAAAAGGGAGGGAAGGAATAAAAGAAGGAGGGAAGGTAAAAAGGAAGGAGGGTGGGAAAGGGGAAGGGAAGAGGAGGGAAAGACCACTGCTCCAGGTCTCATTTCTTCTTCGGACAAACTACACGAACTTTGCCCCCTCACCTTTTAGCAGGCAGCTAGGCTTCCAAGGACACACACATGATACTACAGCAGAGTACGTGGTCAGTGGTCAGGGTTTTTCCTCATTACCCACCTCAAATCAGAGCCATCTTCTCTAATTACAGTAGCTGTGATGTCTATTAGAGGTACTATAATGTCTCCTTTTCAAAAGAAATGTCTTAATTTAGAGTTGATGCCTCACCACTGGCACGGACTGTCATCTCTACTCAATATCTTACTGTGGGAACAAGTCATTATTAGTCTCACAAGTGCACCTCTTAGGGCAATTTCTGTCAGGAAAACATTTTCTCTTTGTTTTGAAACACAACAATAACACAGAAATTTGAGAGAAGAAATTAAGCATCTGCCTGTCTGCTTTTCAGTGCAAAGGTATAGGAAGAACAGTTGAGAGCCATCAAGTTATAAGTTGTAGAAAGATGTGTTTTCCCAATCATGTTTGTCTGAGTTAACAATGTTTGTACCTAGCAATACTTTGTGCAGGTACAGACAAATGGTGGAGCACTGCCATATTCATATGCAAAGGGAAGTGAGGTTGACCTAAAAGGCAGTGGTTCCCAATATTTACTGAGCTTAACCCTCCAATTCCAGACTTCCCAAGACAGCAATTTTCTACGAAAGCAACATAGTGACTATACTTTAAAAAACACTGCTTCACGGTATGTAAGCATATCAGTTGAACATAAAATCAGCTGAAATTTTGGAGAAGGAGATGAGGCAGGGAAAAAACAAGTGTTTTTTTTTTTTATTTTGATTGACATATGTATAGGACCCAAGTTTGGAGAGCAAATGAAAGAAACGTACTTTTTGCTTATAATGGATTGAGTTGGTTGAAGTGTTTTTAAAATATATTTAAGATATCATAGGTGTTACATCATATTGAATTAAATGATTTGGAGAACAATTAAAAATTTAGTAATGTATTCATAATCCTTAGAAAATGAGAGGTTCCACAAAATATACAATGTCAATAACTTCAAGTGTCAAAGCTCTGTACACCTTTCTCCACTGAATTCTCTACTTTTTGTTATGACAGAATATGCTAGACTGACATCAGCCCTGAAGACACTGCTCCGTTGAAATACCTTGAGTTAATAACCTACCCTGCCACTCACTGGCCTAGGAAAATGGGCAGATCTCCTCACCTTGGCTCACTATGGAGTGAGGAATGCCCCTCATCCAGGGCTGTCAATACTGTGTAAGACCACAATAGTCCAGCACAGCATGGGACATTTTCCTTCTTTCTCGGGCTCTTAGCCTTTCTTTTTTCACTACTGCACTTGATTCTCTTAGAGTGATATGTCTTATTTTTTTGAAGATGAATAAAAAATGTTAAGAACTGTGTGCTAAATGGAAGAAGACATTCAATGAAAGCTCAAGGCCGCGAGTTAGGCACTTTCAAAGGCATTTTGTGCTTAGTTGAGAGTGTTAAACTAAACTTCTACTTAAGTGGCAGTATTATTGGAAAACTTTAAATTGAACCAGATAATTATTTAATATAAAGATAATTTGGGTACACAATAGGGATAATTCTGTTCTCAAATTATTTATATAGAGCTTTCACAAAACACAGTATTTAATAATAGCAATTCATTTTTCAGCCTTGTTTATGGATGAAGGTGATTCTTAACTTAGGATACTGGTTAATTAGGCTTGAAATAGACACAGCAGGATTTATCATCAAATTATAATGACAGTACATGTAATCATTTCTAGAGGAAATTAAATCAGCAAAGTGTTTTTGAAATAAATTCTTTAGTAACAAGCTGGGTTAATTCATTCTTCTAAATTTTGGGCTGTTTTAAAATTTATTGTGCTATTTTATTTCTTAAAAGAAAGTAGAATGGGGAAGACAGAGTATGTAACAATATACAAATAGAGAAACTGAATACTTCATTTGCATTCTGGAAAAAATAACATAAGTTTCTGCTAATAAAATTGTGTGCGGTTAATTGTTTTCATGTATTAGCAGCTGTTTCACCAATCTAAGAACAATCAGCACATAATTTTTTTTGAGGAACATAAACAAGTTTTAAAATATAACCATCATGAGTGATTTGTGAGATACACACACATTCATTAAGTTCAGTTTTAGGACATTAATCAAAACATTTGCCCTCACACTTTGGAATATCAAGCCAATACATTTATATTTGATAATTCTATGCCTTGGGACAGTGTATGGTGCAGGTGGTAATGACACAATTCAATCACTCTTGTTTCTTAAGTCAAAACCTAGCATGGTTAATGGTGAGATCTACAGATAATGAACTCAGTCTTCCAGTTCCCTTTTCATCCTTTGGTTAATGAAGAATTAAGAGACCAAGTTCTCAAAACTTTCAAGAGAACTCGAGAGAGTTTGCTCAATGTAGTTCAAATATGAAGCTAAAAAGCAAGTGGCAATTCTGATTTGAACCCAGCTTCCTACTACTGTTCCAACCCAGGTGTAGCCTGGATTTAATAAAACATTAACTTTGTTCTCTATGTAAATAAGATGGTGGCTGCACAGGTGCACCTGCTGTATGGTGTTATGGGCAACCACAAAGTTATCAGAGTGTAACGTAGAAAAAATAAACAGAACAAGTGTGCTAAGGGGCACATTTAGATTTCCACTGCAGATTGTGTATACAGCCAAATCTTTCTGTCAAATAAGTTTAACGTAGTTATTGAATATAACTACATATACCGCACACAAAAGCTATAGGTCCCTGATTTATTGAATATTTTAAAAATCTGCACAACAATTACATAACTGGAAGGTATTTCAAAATACTATAGAAAAGGGGAAAAAAGTGTTGCTAACTGCATACGGTATAGGCTAGGCTTACTTCTAATTTCTTTTGTGAAATGACAGAATGACACAGAGCACTGGAAACATTTATTACTGACAGGTGTAATTTCACCCCTACTTGAAAGGCCATGACTTTAAAAGGAGATGAAAGCCTCCAGCTGATGAATGAGGGAAGAAAAGTCTGACAGGGAAAACACGACTGTCTCAAGGGAATTGAGTCATGTGGTCCTGCGGTTTACCATTTGGCCATGGAGTTACAAAGATTTACAGTGTGCTCTGGAGGGGTTTGGAACCCGTTTATTTGCATTTACTTCTGGAGAGCTGATAGAACAACTTGGTGAAACTACAAACAGTGACCAGCTCATCCCCCAAATGATAATGACATAATGGTTACAGGCCACCCAGTGCAACCTAACCGTGACTGATGAAACCATCCTGCCAGCAAGTTTCTGGGCTAATAACAAGATTTGAGATAGTGATCTGTATATAAAAGCCTTTATTATTATCACTAAACATGAACCTTAGGATTTAGAAAGAGGCTTTTGTAAATTTTTATAGTCTTGAAAATAAGGTCCCTGTGGACATTATAGCTTCAAATCCAGTTGCATAGAAACTTAAAATAAAAGTTCTTAAATTATGTGAACTAAACCAACATATGTTTTGTACTATTTTTTTTTTAGGTTGTTGGGTGAAGAAATTGAATTTAAGAAAGTTGAAAATACAAAAGGGAGCAGATTTAAATGTGAATTACTGTAATATCAGGAAGAATACGATGAATGTCAAGGAAGGACACAGGTAAAACAGAAGGTAAAAACGAGAAATGGCTATTTCTTGTAGGCACTAAGTTTGCATACCATTTTAGAATCTACTTTCTTTTTCTTTCAGGTGAATATTTTCAACACTTCAGTTCTAAGTCCAGGTAGTGGACGGCGAGGGTGGGGTGTGCTGGTGAGTTCAGTGGTATTCGCTCCAGGGAAATCAGTGTAATGTCTTCTGTGAACGCAAGGCAGACTCACTCATGTCCCTCTGCACCTCAGAGGGCCATTCGTTGGTTTTCATTAGCACTTCTGTTAAATTAGTTTTTAATATGATCAAAGAAAGATACAAAGGGGAATTGGAATCTTTTCAATTTATAAGTTAGGCAAAACTAGTTCACAGAGTATGAAGGTAAAGTAAGCATATAAAAAAATAAAATTAAAAAAAATAAATAAAAAAAAAAAGTAAGCATGTAAATGTATGAAAAATCTATATATACTAATGAGCATTATTCAGCTTTTTGAAAAGTCTTAAGAAGTTTCCTACAGGTGGAATGGTGCTCAGACAGAATTACATTTGGTTTGTTCAAACACAGTGTAGAATTTTTGCCATCTTTTCACTGTACGATATTGAGGGTTATTTATGGACTATTTAAGTACAATTATTACTTTACCACACAAATCTACTAGTAAGCACAGTGATATGAAGACAGAAACTCATAGGATATAGAATCTAGCATACAAACATGCATATAGATATGATAGCTAGTACTAGAAAACTACCAAAATATACAACTATACGTAAAATAGCAATTATAGGAAATTCTACAAATGTCATACTAACAAAAATTAGGAAAAGTTGTAATTATTTAACATACCATGAAAAAATCATGACATATTCCATTATTACTTCAGTCCATTACAGAAATAAAAAAGAAATAAAAATGACATTAGCATTTGTTACTCTGTATTACTTGAAACTTGCATAATCTTAAAGCAATATTCTGTTGTTCTAACCCAACATTAAGAAAAATTTCTAAATAATCTTTGTACTTTAATAAATAAACCCTACAGACCAAATTTTGCAACACTTTTATACAATATAGTCTCCCTGTATTTCCTAAATAGCTTCCTTCTCTCACACATATTTTCCTGACCTTAAAAATATTTGCATGAACAATATGACATAATTATCAAAATTACTAAACATAACTAAATAATACCACATAGAAGACCTCATAAATAACTACAAATATTATGTAGATTTCACTTTAAATATGAAATATGAACAAGGCAAGAGTCCTATTCAGTCACAATATTTGATATAGTGAAAATTATTTTTTTGAAAATATTATATTTCTGAATATAGTAAGAAATTCAAATAGCAACTAATATATATATATATATATATATATATATATATATATATATATATATATATATTAAAAACCTTGGAAACTTTTCCAAGGAATTCATACACACATTCTTTATACTGGGTTAAAAACTCTAAGTTAAAAGTCCCATGTACTATGGGAACCACAAACACTCAATTAACTAAGTGTAAATGCAGGTAATTCCAAACCATTTGTAAAATTGGACTTCATGATGAAATACTGTCATCTAATGTTTCCCTCTTTCATCTCCTTTTCTTCATCCTCTCTTTGAATGTGCCTGTACACACACACACACACAGACACACACACACACACACACACACACATAGGCCCACAAGCCTTACTCTGTTTTATACAAGGATTCTTATCTATTTCTGACCTTCAACATGATTATTCTATTTCTAACTCTATTATTTTCATTAAGCCTCCTGGCTTCATCCTGCTGGTAACATCTGCTTTCTATCAATGCCAAGGAGGACAGGTTCTTTAAACAAACTTTCTTTGAAAAACAAGAATAAAACTGCAGGACGTGTATGGATTTTTTAAAAGTGGAAATCTAGGTTCTTCTATTACTTCCAAAATGAGTTTTTTCAACATGAAAGACTTTCATTTACTCCAAGAAAATCATGGAATATATCAACATCTGTACATTGCAATAAAAGCACTACTTGTTACTACCATTCGTCAAACCAGTGAGTAATTCGGAAAACAGTAGCAATAGACCTTGGAGCAGAGTATATGTGTAGGATGAAGCCAAAATGTTTTCCTAGCTTGTAAAGGAAACTTTTCCATGAGCAATACTTGCTGCCAGTTGCTTTTTCAAGGTATGAGCAGCATCGAGCTTCTGTTGATTTAATTTCAATGAATTAAGAGAGGAAATCCAAGTGAGGTATGTTCCATATATTAATAAATCATCCTAAGGATAACTTGGATCCTACCTCTGGTACTATGAGAATCAATTGTCAATCTGGAATATTGATAAGTATGAGACTACTGATAAGTAAAATAAACAAAAACCTGGCAAAATTTTATTGTTAGAATTTCAGCTAATTTTCTTCCATGAACATACTTTCCAAAGTTGGTGAAAACTTGGTCCAAAAGGAGTGAAACAGATAAAACATGAAACCTATACATTTAAACATCACTTTCCTAATTATTTAAGTTTGGTGACAATTAAGACAACATGTCCAATGTGAATATCTTCATATATTACAATACACAAAAAAGGAAAAATAAATTTTAGCTAGAAAATTCTTTGTATGTCCATTGTATTATATTCTAATCTAAAATAAAAATAAGCAAGCCTACTTCATGAATATAATAAGAAGTAGTTACTTCATGTTACAGGCTTCAAGTTAACCCACTTTCCAAGCTGGCTCCACTGTGAAAGAATCATGATTATAATTAAATTTCTATTTTCACAACATTAGGGAATAGAAAGCAAGTATTATTTACTCCTAACATGACATAGTTCTCTTTGTACAACTTAAATCATGAAATAAACCCTCAAAAAAAATTCTTACCAGATCCAGGCCCTCCCAATGCTTTTACCCAGCAGCCAGAAGCCAAGCTATCAGCCTATCATCAACTCCTTCAACTTTCTGGAAAATGACACAATAGTTACCTGATTATAGGGTCACAAAACTCTGAAATACTAAAATTTTCATATCTGAGTGATTTCAATTGTTTTCTATAATCTATTTTTGCAAAATTGTTCAATGTCTATAACACTAAACCCTAACACCATTCATCTTTTTCCTTCTCTCCTCCCCCCTCCCTTCCTTCCCCTTCCAAGTTTGTCTCTTTCTCAGTTTCTTTTTCTCCTCTTTCCTTTTTGCTTTTTTGACTTGGTGTTTTTTTCTTCTTTGTCTGTCTGTTGTTTTTGTTTTGGGTGCTGAGGGGTCTTTTAGTTTGCTTTAAACAAATTCTGCGCACCTTGACATCTTTATGAAGTAGAGAATACATTAACTAACAAGACAGACAAGGTCTCTATCTTTATAGACCTTCTTGGTTTTTGTCTAAGAGACTATTATTGAAAAATGATGAACACTTTAGGATACTACAGGACCATACAATAAAAATTATATTCTAGTTGTTATATTATTCCCAAGGAAGTAATATTTAAGCTGGCCTTCTGAAAGACACAAAAAGTTCACAACTGGATATTGGTAAATAAAGGAAATCATGATCTTGACCAGAAGGTTCCTGTCACCTTCACTTGTATAAAGAAACCATTTCCTTCCCCCCAAATTAGACTGACTTTATTCCCATTGTTAGGTTTGGATATGAGTATCCCCCAAGAAGCTCATATGATAGACAATACAGAAATGTTCAGAGGTGAAATGATTAGTGGATTAATTCATTTAATGAATTAATAATTTGAAAGGGCTACACTGGTTGGAAACTATAAGCATATGGGGCATGGTTGGAGGAAGTAGGATTCTGAGGGTAATGCCCTTGAGGATAATATCTTTTCCCACTGGCTCTTTCCTTTCTCTTTTTGTTTCCTGGCCACTATGAGCTGAACTGCTTTCCTCCACCATGCCCTTCTGCCATGATGTTCTGCCTCACCTCAAATCCAATAAATGGAGGCAGCTGACCATGGAATGAACCTCTGAAACCATGAGCTAAAATAAGCTTCTTTTTTTTTTTTTGCCTCTAACTGCTTCTTGTCAGGTATTTTGATTACAGCAACATAAAAAGAACTAGCACACCTGTCTTCTATTTTCCCTCCCACTTCTTTCCTTCTCTGTGTCAAGAGACAAAAATTTCAATTAAAAAACTGACTTAACAAATTCATTTAATTGCCAAAAGTATTTTAAAATCATAATTACAATCTAAATGCAAAAAGCTTTAGGAAATTAATTTTACAGAAAAAAAATCTCACTTGAAAGGAAGATAGAGAAAATCTTTGTAAATCTAAGATTCATACTTTTATAAGAGCAAAAATTAAAAGGAGAAATTAAATGCTTATCATTTAGCATATGGATTAAAATTATGGCATATTTATACAACAAAATATTATTCAACTTTCTAAAAAACTGAAGCACTTCTATATGAAAACTAATATTATAAAATAATTCAGGTACATTGCTATATGAAAATAACAGGCTATAGAAGCTGTTATATACACTGGTAAAATATGGAAAAGTATATCTAAATTTATATTTCTAATTTAATAGAGGCATTTGTACTTCTGTCTGTCACTCAGTACTGATTAGTATAGTGATGGGTACATGTCTTTGTATACTGCACATACTTAGAATATTTCTGGAAAGATTTATAAAATGCCATTTATCCAAGAAAAGGACAACAAAGATTAAAGAATGAGGCTTTCACTTTTAAATTTATACCTGTTTTTAAGATTTATTTGTTTTGTAGTATATTCATTCATTCATTCAGTCATTCACTGGAATAGTTAGGAGCTTCACTGACTCTTCTCTCAAGAAAGTGGCCCCTCACAGGAATACAAAAGTAAAGCAATTTGGACCCTATTGTCCTAAGAGGATTCCTGTGGCATGGAAAAAGCTATATTTCCCTAAAAACTGTGTGTACCAGACATGCTGCCCATAAACACACAAAATTGTAGCTTGACTAATTTTATTAAAGTACTCAGTATATTTTTAAAAAAATCTCTAGGTATCATTCAAAGTGATAGGTGGCAATAATGATAGGTGAATCCAGGTAAGGAATATATAGGTGTTCTTTGTATTACATGTTTATCTTTCATATAGTTTAAAATTGTTTCTAAATGGAAAGATTAAAAGAAAAAAATGGTGCAGGAAGCTGGCAGAATGATGTTGACAACATCAGTAGTTGACACATAAACTTTTTTTGTTTTTATAAAAACAAATAAATATCTTCTTTTTATTTTATTTGCAGGTTATGCTTAGAGCCAGAATAAAATACCACAAACTAAAAGCTCATTCTTGAAAACACATTCCTAACATTTATTCCTATTTCTTTTATTTAAACGGATGTAGTAAAGTCAGAAGGAGCATTTCATAATATCATTTCCTCTTGGCCATATAATCCAGGTTTTCAGTTTTCCAGTCTGTATTTAGAGTAAGATGTATTAGTGCAATTTCTTTTATGTTTAAGGAAAAATGATTATTATGAAACACTTTAGGAAAATCATTTTGGTATTTTCCTTCTCCTCCCATTAGGCTACTTTTTACTTTTGGAAAATAAGGTCATAGACAGCCCTACCAAGCATCTGGTTGAAAAGTAAATGTTCAAAAGAAAATATATCTGCACAGAAGCATTGCTCCAGTGAAGATCATCCAGCTCCCACTTTCTAAAATCAGAATAAATTATTTCAACAAGACCTCAAGTACAATTACAAATAATAATTTTTCTTTTAATTGAAGTATATATTTTACACAACTCAGGCATGAAAACTGTAGCTTTTAAAATTTTTCTCTATAAGTGAACTTAACTTCCCTTGGGTGGCAAAACATGCAATCTTGCCAATGTAAAATAAACTCAGTTACTTTTTACTTTTCTAGCTTAAACATACTTTCTTTGAAGAAAATATCCAAACAGTTCAGAATTTTCCTCCTCATTCTCCTTTTCATCATTGCAGGGTTCAATTTTTCTTTCTGGTATCACACTGGCCTCTGGCACAAGTGTCAAATCCAAAGTCATTGATACCTATCTATACTGCTGTTGGGATGTGCAATTCCTACTTTTGTAATATTCATACTGGTGTTTGATTTTTTGTCCTCACATTTACCTTGAAGCATGGCTATCCCACTTTGCTTTCCAGTTACCAATTCTATTCCAAGTCATGAACTTAAGACCTCTTTATGTCTGCCTAGGTGACCTTGATTTTGGGAGCCACCTACCCAGGCACCCCCATCTATCTATTCATATCTACCAACCAGGCACCATGCTGAACTCAAAGCTTTTCTTTGGACCCTATAATCCAATCCAGGATACAATTTGGAAGGTGGGTAAAGATCCCTCTGCTCTGAGATTTCCTAAAACATGTGTTGAGTTTCAAATGTCTTGATGTGTTAACATGTCAAGGTTTGACTACAAAATGAAACCCTGAACCATTTTCTAGTGTCTAAGGTTTAAAGAAAAAAAATGAACAAAAATTTCCAATTCTTTTACCTCCAAGTTAATCCAACTACTATTGTAGTATTGAGCAGGGAAAAAAAAAAAAAGCATCAACTTGCATTCTCCCAACCTTATTATTTTGCATAGATGCCCTCAGTCTCTCAAACTTTTGACATTCAAAATATATCTCCACCCCCAAACACAGCTGTGTAGTCAACTTTTTGTTATTACAACAAACACCTGACTGGAACATGCTCGCCAGAAAAGATTTCTTTTTGGCTTAAGGTATCAGAGGTACCAGTCCATGGACCTCTAGCTCCAAAGCAGAAACAGCTTATGGGAAGGACCAGGTGGAGGAAAGCTGTTTAGATCATTGCAGTTGAGGAGGTGAGGTAGGAAGAAGGGCCAAGGGGAAAATAAACCACTTCCAGGATATTCCCACATTGTCCTTCTTCCTCCAACTAGTTCCCACCACCCAGCAGTGCACCCAGACATCAACGGATTAATCCACTGATGCGGTCAGAGCCCTCATGATCCAATCACTTCCTGAAAGCCCACCTCTAAATATAAGAGAATTTGGAAGACATTCCAGATCCAAGCCATAAGATCAGCCTTTGAAATATAAGTTCTTTTAAGATAGGGTTTTATGAGTATTCAAATTTTTCTTTAGATTTGAGCAAACTCTTGATGGAATTAAATCCAGTAGTGGTAAGGATAATAGATCCAACAAATAAAAATTCTGAGATTAAAACCTCAAAATATCAGTCCAATATATGATTTTATACTCCTGTTTGATTTTTAAGTACCCATTTTTGTTTTTGTGACTACATGAAATAAACATGTTAAATTTGGGGGAAAAACAAGAAAGTCAGAAAAATAAATTAAAGTCCTATAATTCTATCACCCAGAAATAATCCTAAGATTGTCTTCCCTTTTAAGAAAAGGAGCCTTTTGTAATAGTCTTCATGTATAATAAAAGAAATAGAAATTTTTATTCTTAAGTAATATATTAACAACATTATTCATCCATGTTTCTGAAACCTTATTAAAAGATTCATAATATTCCATATTACTAATGAATAATTCACTACTTAAATAATTATGTGCTACTAAGATCTATTTACTATTATTTTCTAAATTTAAAAACAATGTACTAAATATTCTCATAGCTAAGTATTTAAATATATTCATGAGTATTTTCTTACAAACAATTTCCTATAAATGGTTAAACCATATACATATTTTCTAATTTCTGACACATATTACCAAAAAGCTCCCACTAATAGTATCAAGTGATCAAGTGATCACCTCCCTCAAACCAATGATAGCTACTATTTTCCCAACTTGAGAAGAAAAAAAAAATCTAAGTATTATTTTAATTGACATATTTTACATCATAGATTTTAAAAGTGATCACTGAGCATTTGGGCCCATACATTCCTCTGTTTGTTTTTCTATTAAAGAAGATGTCTTTTAAGAAATTCATGTGTAAACTATGCTAACACGATTTTCACATTTGACTTTTTGGATTTTCATTTTGCTTACAGGAACTTTTAACATACCAGAGTCTAATTTGATCACACCTATAATACTTTGCCTTTGCCATTTTTAGCTTAGGTGTCACACTTGGAGATCTTTATCCTAAAAATATATGAACATTTGCTTATACTTTTCTTTTTTATATAGCATCAAGCACAGTGCAGATGTAGGATAGAGACACTCAAAAGAAAATTAATGCAGAGAAACAGTGAAATTCATATCATTCCACCCCTCCCCTCTCATTACCTATCTATGGCCAACATTCTAACAAAGAGGGCTTTTGAGTCAGTAAAGTCCAACATATTTACAAGCCAAGGAGAAAAGGAATCTATGTGATATATAGCACATGATAACTCCAACTCAGAAGACAGGCTTGTTAGAAAATGGGCCTCTGTGCCCGGGTGACTGTCCTTCTGCTAAATTAACTTAGACCTGCTGAGCAAGCTTTTTACTCAGCAACCAAGAGAAGGAAAGAGATTATCCAGCAGGACCATCTGGATTTGTCTCTCATCAACCTAACTAAGGACTGATTAATTTCTATATCTAAATTTTTATCCTGAAATTATTCTTTAGCATAAGGCAAAGATTTAGTGTCTAATCTCAAAGAAATTTCTTAGTAGTTATAATGATGTTTCAAATAATTGTCTTGAACTCTGGAAAAAAATTACATCTTCATCCACTATTGATACTTTGGATTCATTCCATGTTTATTTATTTTTCTAAATTTTGCTGTTTCTTCTTAGGCTATAGCCTCTAGGATTATTATAATCTTACACAACTGCTGTGATTCCAAGTGGTTTGACTTCAGCAAGCATGCATCTCAGGTTTCACCTCTGCCTTCTCCTAATTTTCATTTACTTGGAAACTGGTGTCTTTTTTATTGCATTGTACTATCCTAACTACTCTCCATAGAAAAAGACATGGCAGTAGTCCATACTTCTTGCATATTGGTGGAGCTAATCAGGTAAAAGCCGCCAGCATGAGGTGTTGTGATCCTAGGAAAACACCCATGCTACACAACAAATTTTCCTTTAGGCCAGCTGTCCCAGAGTCTAGACAAGGGAAAAGAAGGACGATGGCAAGCCCATTAGCTTACACCCTGAGCCATTTAGATTTATGTGTTTGAGAGTTAATGTTATTTTCTCCTTCTATATTTTATGATCTTCTATTAATGAGTTCCAAATTTAAGTGGGAGCACAGAAAAGTCATAACTAAGCCCTCAGGTATCATCAATGCTTATTATCCATCCTATTTTTATTTCAAAATGAACAAAACATGGTGTGTGCAAACAAAATCCATGAAATAAAAAAAAAAATTAAGAAGCATACAAGTCAGTTAAACTTAACATTTACAGAAAAATAAGAGTACTAAAAATGTTCCACTTTAAATAATATCAAATGATATAATGATGAGATTAGAGGCTTAATTTGCCTGATTTATATTCTGAGGTAATTAAGATGAATATGATAAACCATTGTATTCTTTAAGTCTCAATTTCATTATCTGTAAACTAAGAGAAATAGAACTTTTAAAGTTTTGTTTTCCCCAGTGATTCTTTTTTTCATCCATCTGGGAAAGTTGCTACATTATATAATAATCTTGTAGATAAGAACTAATACTTGTTACGCATCCATCATGTACAGACACCATACTAAGCAAACCACCTTTCCTATTTTGCTTAAAGTACTTCATAAATTATGGACTGGGTGTCATTATCACTCCCATTCTGCAGGTGATTAAACTAAGGCACAATAAGGGTAGACAATTTTCTCAAACTGCTACAGCTAGTACACAGCTCAACTAGTAGTTGGACTCCAGGGATAACTATTTTTACCACAGAAAAATTCTATATCCAAACATCAGAAACCTTTTTATTTTGGATATACAGAACCATTCCTTTAGGAGTTGTCCAATCCCATAAAAACAAATATGGTTTATTCAATGAATAAAACTAAATAACCAGGATAAGCAATAATTGTCATGAGACCTAAAATACATATTTGATAAAACATTCTTAATTTTGCCACTTTTTTTAAGCTAAAAAAGGCCATAAGACAAAGTTTCTTTTTCCTTTAAAATCTCACGACTAGACAGGGAGTCCAACGTATATTGTAAAACATTTGCATTCAGAAAGTAAATTTACATCATCAAAGGACAAAACTGACTTAAACAGAAACTGATTAAATGTTTTAAAATAATTCAAGGCACTATACCACTGAAGTGATTCCCAAAAGTGACATGGATGTGACATAAGATCCTGAACTACATCAGAAACTACAGAATTTAGCAAAAGGATAAGAGGGGAGTTCATTCATGTGGAGGAAGAGAAAATTTTCTTTGGACTAGTTATATCAGATAATATGTTTGTTTAAAGAAAAATAAACAGGTGGGAAAAAATTCTGCATGCCTAACATGGAAGGAGAGCATATTTGTGCCTAATATATTGTAGAAACTGTTTCCGTATAGCTCATACTTCCAAAAATATTGCCCTCATACAGTAGCCATGATTAGTTTGAATTTGGTAATCTGCTATATATAGGTATGGATCATATGTATTTAACTGATGTCATTGGTATTCAGACACCCTACCTTTAAATAATATTTTCTCTATTTATTATTCATGAATTACTGATTTTTCCCTTTGAGATCTGGTAAACTTTAGCTTTCTGTGTGATGTTATACCACAATTTTTTATTACTTCCAAGTTTCCTACTGATAATGAACAACCTTCATGGCTTTATTGCTAAAGGCACATATTATGATTTGGTCACATGTCTTATGAAAACACTACTGTAAATATTTCAGGAATAAATGAACCCTTACAACTTAAACAAAATTTTCAGACATTGAAGGCTTCCTGAGAGTATAACAGTAGTAGCCTGAAAGATCAGGAGCAGTACAACTTCATTTTATATGAAAATTTTGACATGAGAGCTATAATACAGATTTGGTAAAACATAATCATAATCATGAGGCATACCTAAGAGACCTCTGAATCTTCACTTTTTGCTAACATGGGTCCTTAAATTTGATACCTCTGCAATTTGGAACTCAGATTTTACGGACTAGGTTTTAAAAAAACACAATAGAATTAGAGATGAGGGAACTAATTTTCTAGACCCACTGGATCACTAACTACATGGTTTAACTTACCTATCACTACCATTATTATATATAACAGTAGAGAATCAAAAAACAAATCACAGGATATAAATATTAGGCACATCAGTGTAAGGAGTGAAACTGTGTTATTACTAGTAAGTTATTAGAGCATCTAGCCAAGGGAGATGTTATAAGAAATCATGAAATCACAGGATATAATCTAGGAATAAATTGTGTAGAAAATAAAGAAGATTATGAAATTGTAGATTCCAAAGTAATATAAAAATAGACTTAGAGATTAGATATAAGATATGAAGGCAGGGACAAATAATTCATTTTATGCCCTTATAACATTAAAATAGTTTATTGCATAAAATAGGTACTTCATAAGTCTTGCAATTGAAGTGAATACACACTTAGGGACTTTCTTCTTGAATGTAGCTAAATAAAAACTACTCTATTCATAGCTTTTACTTTTTAGAGTTAGGGATAACTAGAGGCCAAAGTGTGACAAGGTGGTGGGAATGTATCATACCACCTTGTGGATATTCTTTTACACAAAGGTAAAATAAATCAATCTTGCAAGTAAATTTCTCTGACAAGAATATGTCCAAATTTCCAGAATTAGTTACACCATCAAAAGACAATATGAATGGAAATTCAGAGAAAAATGGCTTCCCTTATGATTTCTTTACTAGAAACATGAAGATATATTTTCTAGATGATAATTAGATACAATTGAACAGCTTTGCTTATGCAAAATTTAAGATTGGGACACTAACAGCTAAAGAAGAAAGAGGTCTCACATATTAAGATTTTAAAGTATGATTCTGCAGCATCTAATATTTGTCACAGTCACTTGCTTATTGAATATTCTAATGTTGACTATACAGATGGAGTAAGCTGTTATGTTGCTTTAATTATTTTGAATTCTACAATAACATGAAAACACAATAAAAGGTTCAAGAAAAAAATCATGAATTGCTGTATTTTGTATTCAAACTGTCAATTCCACTAGTATAGAATGAAGGACTTGGCTTAGTAACTACTCATATTTTTAACTCTTACTTTCTTTTTTTACCATACATAGATGGGATATAATTTCTCATTTTTCATTTTGTAGAATCACATTGGTCATACAGTCATTCATATATATACATACATATATATATATATATACATATATATATATATATATATATATATTAATAATGTCTGATCATTCTACTATTTTTCTTATCCCCACATCCCCTGCCTTCTCTTCCTTTCACTTCCCTCTGCCTAATATAAGGTAATGTTATCTTTTTTGCATTACAATTCTTAATACACATAAATTCCACGCTTTTTGTATTTCTGTTTGTATATAAAATATGTTGACATCAAATTCAAGTCTTCATACGTGTACTTTGTGTAATGATGACCATCATATTCCACCATCCTTGTTACTCCCCTACCCACTCCCTATCCCTCTTACCCCTCTTCCCTATCTTGAATTCATCTATTCCTCTCATGCTCTCCCTCCCTATCCCACTATGAGTCAAACTCCCTATAACAGAGAAAACATTTGGTATTTGTTTTTTGGGGGGATTGGCTGACTTAGCATTATCTTCTCCAACGCCATCCATTTACCTACAAATGCCATGGTTTTGTTCTTTTTCAATGCTGAGTAAAATTCCATTGTGTATATAGCCACATTTTTTATCCATTCATCCACTGAAGGACGTCTAGTTTGGCTCCACAGTTTAGCTATTGTGAATTGTGCGGCTATAAACATTGATGTGGCTGTGTCCCTGTAGTGTGCTGTTTTTTAAGTCCTTTGGGTATAGTCCGAGGAGAGAAATAGCTGAGTCAAATGGTGGTTCCCTGCCCAGTTTTCCAAGAAATCTCCATACTGCTTTCCAAATTGGCTGCACCAGTTTGCAGTCCACCAGCAATGTATTAGTGTAGCTTTTCCCCCACATCCACGCCAACAGTTATTGTTGTTTGTCTTCATACTAGCTGCCATGCTGACTGGAGGGAGATGATATCTTAGTTACCTCTTACTTTCTGATTTACTATAATATTTACTTAAGTCTATATTGTGATTTGACTGTGGCAAGAGTCAACGCAACCAATAAATACAATCAGGGCTACATCACTGAAAGCAGTATGCAGACTGTAAGAAGCTACAGACTCTGTGCTTCATAACAGTACACCATACTAGACCCTAGCATGCTGTGTACAAAGTGCACCTTGAGGTGTTATGTTGGAGTGCTCCAGGACTTTGTTCTCAGGACTGTTCTCAATCTATATTCATTCCTTTAGCATCATATCCAACCTCATAGCTTTAAATAGCATTGTACACTGAAAACTTTCAAATGTTTAACTTCAACCTAGACTTCTAATTTTAAATAGAAGATTTGGGGGCTTGACATGTTTGCTAGGATATACAATACATATCTCAATATAACTTGATCCCTACTTTACACTATATGCAAAACAGTAATCTCAGGGAAAATAAACATTTACTATAAGTAATAAAACTTCTAGAAGGTAACAAAAATACATTTGTGACTTTGGTATAACAAGAATACCTTTAACAGAATAGATCAGTTCTATCTATAAAAGGAAAAATAAATTGGGTAACATTAAAATTAGAAACTTTCATTAAGAGAGACAAAAGACAAACTAGAGAGTTGGAGAAGATATTCACAGTACCTATAGATAACAAAGACTTTTTAATGCCTTAAATAAACAAGAAAGAGACAAAAGAAACAGAGAAAAATGGACAAGAAGCTTGAATAGTTGTCTCAGAAGAGGTAATCTCAATAAACACATGGAAGACTTCATAAATTATCAGAAAAGGGAAAATTTAAATACTTATATAATATTACACACTTATTAGAGTGAGTAAAATTTAAATTAAAATACCAAATATTAACCCAGCTGTGAAATAGTAGGGATTCTTAGTTGTTGAAAATTTAAACTAGCTCAATCTTTTTGGAAAGCATTTTGCCATTATGTACTAAACTGAAATACACACACACGTATACACGCATACATACAAATATCCTAAATATATATCTATATATATACACCCTAATAATTTCATGTGTAGGTTATACTCATTAAAAAGCCATATATGTATGTACACAAAAACACATAAAAAGTGCTTATAATGGCTTAGATCTAAAAATGTCCCCTGAAAATTCAGGCAATACATGTTTAGAGGTGAAATGGTTAGATTAGGAGAGCTATACCCTCATCAGTATATTAATCCTTTTGATGGATTCATAATTTGGAAGGACTAGTGGGTAGTAATTGTAGGCAGGCAGAGTGTGACTGGAGGCAGTAGGTCACTGAGAGTGTGAGCTAAGACTATATCTTGTCCCTATCTCCCCTCTCTCTCTGCTTCCCGGCTACCATGAGTGATCAACTTTACTCCTTCATGCACTTCTGCCATGATGTTCTGCCTCATCTCAGGCTCAGGGTGAAGAAGTCAGCAGACTATGGACTGAACCTCTGAAACCGTAATACCCAAACAAATTTTTATCCCCTAAATTGTTCTTACCATGTGTTTTGATCACAGCAACAAGATGGTAACTAATACAATACTTAAAGAACCATTATTCATAGCAGCCCAAAATTGTAAATAACCTATTATCTATAAAAGTAAAACAGATAGTAGTATTATAAATAAATAAGTAAAATAAATTGTATTATCATGCACTGCAAAATCACAGAAAGAAAATAATACAAACTACAACAACATACAAAAACATGGTGGTTCTCACAAAATATTTACTGAAATAAGACAATATATATATTTCAAAAGTGTCAGAACTCTGCTATGATGTTGGAAATCATAATAGTGATTATTTGGAGGGGTAGGAGAGACAAACTAAAGCGACATACATGGGGTTATTTGGTGTCAATAATATTCTTTTCCTCATTCTTGGTAGTGATCAAACGCTTGTTCATTTTTTTATTATTATTTACAGAACAGCACAGTTACAGTTGTATACTTTCATGTGTATGCTGTTCTTCAATTTAAAAGAGAAGTTTATTAAGGGAAAATTTAGGGAGTATCAAAAAGGAATATTCAGAATGACAAAAGGTTACATAGTGATTGAAGGAACTTAAAATTTTCATCTAAAAAAGCCAAGAAATTTAAAAGAAAAAGTGAAAGTTATCAAGGAAAATCACAGTGGGGCAGCACTTCAAAAGTGCTTCAAAAGACCAGTATCTAAAAGAGGGTAGATTTTCCCTCCTTACACCCTAATTATTAAAACTTGTTGAAATAGAAATAACAACCTTCAAAGAAATTAGCTACCTGTCAATGAAAATATTTAAACTATTTAAGCAGAGGCTGTATGGCTCTCAGAGAAGTTGAAAAAGGGATTCCCATAATGGAAAAGAGACTGAAGAAGATAAACTCTGCTCCCTTCATTTCTAAGATATTATGGTTCAGGATGAAATTATAATCAACATACAACTGTCCCTCTTTTCATTTCTCCTTTCCTTTCTTTCATTCTATCTCCCTCCTTGACAATCCTTCTCTACCTCCTCTGGCTACAAAAATTTAATAATAGGGGATGCGTTCTTTCATTTTCTTAATTATGCTTCATTCATGAGAGTTCCAAAAGACCTATTGGTATGACAGAGACCATTACCAAGGGTCAGAGTAGCCTGCTATGGATTCAATGCCAACTCCACTTCCCCCAAAGGAGAAAGTATTTTGGAACTGGATGTTCTTCCTCCCCAAATATTTTCCCAAGAATCTTGGAGCACTCTAACACCTCAAAAAACACACAAGAAAATATGTGCACAATTTCCCTTGCTAGATAACCTAATAAATATTTCATGCCTGATTACAGATGTCAAAGTGGTGTGCAGCATCCTTACAAGGACAACTTCATCTGTTTGGTCCACAGAAACTCCCCAAGTAACAGCAACTTGTAAAATTTTACACTCATTCCAGATAGTAGTTCTCAAATAAATGTCATTTTACTTGATTGCTTTTTATCACAGTCCATTAATATACAAAGCATTTAGATCAACAAGTAATCTTGTTACCATCAAGGAGCACCAACTGCAAAGCAACAAATGCATACAATATTTTAGACATGCCAATTTCCAACATTACTAATAAAAGGGAAGCAGTTGGGCTTACTTCATGGAGGAAGAAAAGAAGATTTCTTTTCCTAGAAGGAAAGCAGTCTTATAAACAGCCCCAGAGAAGCTAAGAATTCAGGAATTCAGTGACTTGGAAGATAAGGAGTGTGAAATAGGGCCAAGATAAGGTTAATTTAAAATGTGTTTTGCCCTCTGTGTTAGTCAGCTTTTTCATTGTTGTGACCAAAAGAACTGACAAGAAAAATTTTAGAAGAGAAAAGGTTTATTTGCTACTCAAAGTTTCAGAGGTCTCAGTCCTAAGTGGCCAACTGCATTGCTTTATGCCTGAGGTGAGGTGCAACATCATGGTGGAAGGGTGTGGTGGAAAAAAGTAGCTGGGAACATGGCACCAGGAAGTAGAAAGAGAGACTCAGCTCAGCTCACAAAACATATACCTGAAAGACATGTTCCCAACAACCCACCTCCTTCAGCACACCCTGCCTGCCTACAGTGACCACCCCATTAATTCCAATCAGAGGATTAATGCATGTATTAGGTTAAAGCTCACACAACCCAATCATTTCAACTCTAAACTTTCTTTCATTGTCTCACATGTGAACTTTTGGGGGACACCTCATATCTAAACCATAAAACCCTCATATGCAGAATTATCAACAGCCAAGTAGTCATGCCTCTCAAACAACCAAGCTAGAACTGAAGAATAATATCAGAAGAAACTGAGTAAAGTCCCTAAGAATAGATCAAGTAGCTTGGGACTTGGTGCTGAAAAGCAAGGCCCTCATATTTAATAGGGTCTCTGCCTAACAGCAAGTTTCTGACCAGTCATAGATAAATATTAAACTTATCAGTCAAAACTAATTGACCTGAATTAGGTACACAGAGATCATTGTCAATTTTATAGTACCTTTTTCTTAAATGTGAAGGAATAAACAAGGATCACTACATATTTGAAGAGAAATCTTACAATATTATATGAATAAAAGTGTATAAAAAGAAAAATTTACCTTTGAAGACAAAGAATTGATCCATGTTACAGAAGAAACTTTAAAAATAAACAAGGCAAAACAAAAACCCTAGCCTCCTTAGAGACCAGGGAAGAACACAATACAGAGGTGAAAGAACATCAAATAAATAAGTGGTATAAGAACAAAATGGCATATGAAGTAGGATTCCTCACATTTCTAACATAATGTATATTCTAGAAAAGATAAATAAGGAACAGTTATATGCTGCCTCAGGTTCATTCTAAGATAAATGATAAGATTATGGCAGTAAAGAAAGATCAGGAATGGATAATTGAAATTAATAGGCTGCAATCTCAGAGAAATTGGGGAAATCTTAAAGTTGGAACATACACAAACACAGAAATTGAATAACTTTTAGATAATTCATACATTAGAAAGAAATCAGAAATAAACTGGAAAGCAATTTGAACTATGTGAAAATGAAGACAATTCCTATCAAAATACCTGATGAGCAAAAGCAGGGCCCAGAGGGAAATGTTTAGCACAGTAACAACAATATTAGGAAAAAAGAAAGATCTCAAACTAATGGTCTGATCCTTCACCTAAAAAGCTTAAAATTAAAAAAAAAATTAAACCCAAAGTAAGCAGAAGGAAAGGATAAAAAAGAAGCAGTCATTAGTGAAGTAAATTATTTCAAATCAATAGGCAAAGTCAATAAGCCAATAACTGGTTCTTAGGCAAGATAAATAAAATTGATAAACCTCTAGCCAGACTACTCAAGAAAAAGAGAATATCAGGAATGAGACTGTGGATATCACCATGGGAGCTACATACATTTAAATGATAAAGAATACTATGGATAAATTATTCCAATAAATTTGGAAAATTATAATGCCTATACATTTAATAAAAGACAACTACCTTAGTTATAACTGTAATTATTGACATTGCAAAGGCCCTAATTTAGTCAACTAAGAATGAAAAGGAGTAAAGATTTCTGGGGGAAAAAAAGACAATTAAACTAACTTTTCTGAGATCACCCCCCTCCCATCTCTCAAGAAATGAAACAGAATAAAAAGGCAAAAAAGACCCCCATCACACTCAAGGGGCACTTTTGTTCTCTTAACTGTAATAAAATCCTTGGTGCGTTATACTCCTTTTAGCCTCTGTACCACAGATGAGTAAACACAGAGACCAGCAATGATGAGGCATCTAGAACTGGTCTGAAGAAGAGCTCCTGTCAACAGAAGCACTGTTTTTCTCATCTAAAGGGCCACAACCTTGTGAATAGCCACCTGTACAATCCATCCTTACCGCAGGACTCAGGAGTGGGGCAAAAGAATGAGAAGGCTCAACTGTGTTCCCTTTTTAGTGAGCATGTAAATAAACAAGAGTACTACCTCAAAAAGTGGATTGTCAAGAGTGCTTTAGAAATTCAAGATTACTAAAGTTAAGATGGGAAGGAGATCTCAAAATGGCTAAGTTTCTGTTTATAATACAGACCATCCTGAGAATATTATACATGCTAATCTTAAAGTATCAAATTACATATCCACATGGAAAATGAGAAGAAAAGAGCTTTTGAATATGATGTAATACAATTTTCTCCTAATAGCACATTCAATTAGAACTGCCGTGTATTACAGCTTCAATTTTTTCATCATTATAGATTAGACTGGTAATTCATCATCATGTTATAGGTTAGACTGAGTGATAATTTTCATACATTTTAAGAGTAGTTATAATTATATCCTACCTATTGCTCCGATGGTTAACTTTATTATTAGTAGTACACATCTTTCCTGAGAGATGATTTTTCACTAGGATCTTCCTTATAAGGTCCATTTCATGCATCAGGAATTTCTTTGCTTTTCCCATTGATCATTTTGTATCATCCATATTTATGGATTGAAAAAATAAATATAATAGTCCCCTGGATTTATCTGGCCCTCATTCCACATGTCCAAAACCTGAACAATGTATAATATTTCCTCAGTTACATAGAGTAGCAGCTTTTGTAATTTCATTAACAGAAAAGTTATTTTTTAAAAGTCTACATACATCATAGCAATTAGCATGTACACTAATTTTTTCAGACCCCCATCCAGTTTGCATTGCATTTTCCCAAAATTTGTAGCATTTTTCCAATAGTTATTAGTATTTCTATCAATTAATGAAAAGAGTATATAGAATCGGTTTTGGAGAAAGTAATAGCTTTTTAGAGGCACCAAAGTGTTTGGAGCTTTTTACTGGATGAAACTGTTAATAATCTGTTCTCAACAAAGAATTCTGATAACTATCATCTCTGTGTTAGAGGTAAATTTCATCAATTTAAGGTCGTAGTTCAAGTTTCCTAAGCTGTAAACCAAGAATTGGAATCTAATTTAAACAAAATGAAGGATTTATTGGAATGGCCCTACCACTCCTAGATTCAAAGGCCACAAAGAGGTTAGTGTCAATTACTCCTGTGGCTCTATGGCTCTCAGTTTCTAGTGCTGCTTTCCAGCAGAGATAATCCTATTGGCCCAACATGAATTGGTCATCGAGGTGGACAGTTAGATGAAATACCCACCACCATCAGAGGCCCTCTTCTGGACCTGAGTTCTACTCACAGAGAAAAAAGAATTGTGAGATGTCACCCCATGGTTGACCTCTTGCCTTCATTTTTTGTTTATTTCTCTATAAAATTTTACTAGATATAATGAATTTAATAGTAATTGTTCATTTAATTTTTTTCAAAAATACTGTTTCTTTCCTTCACTTATGGCTGTGAAATATTTTAAACATAAAAAATTATAAACAATATAATAACAAATATTAACATAATTAATATAAACAATATAATAATATTAACACAGTTAAATATAACATAATTAATACTCATGTAGCCAATATCCATCTAAGTAGCTTACTTAAATCTTAACAATCTCCCATATTGGCATTGTGAATTTTAAAGAATTAAAACATAATGTTCTTTGATTTTTTTTCTTTCCCTTTCCCTCTTCCTAGTTCACACAGTGTAACCAACTGCTCTCCTAAAGCCAAAGTGTATTATCCCAGGTAATTTTTGTATGATTAGAATATGAGTGTATCCAATGGAATATTACTCAGCACTAAAAAATAACAAAATCATGGCATTTGCAGGAAAATGGATGGCATTAGAGCAGATTATGCTAAGTGAAGCTAGCCAATCCCTAAAAAACAAATGCAGAATGTCTTTTTTGATATAAGGGGGGCGACTCAAAACAGAGCAGGGAGGAAGAGCATGAGAAGAAGATTACCATTAAATAGGGCCAAGAGGTGCATGGGAATGGGAGAGAGAAGGGGAATTGCACGGAAGATGGTAGGAGACCCTCATTGTTGTGCAAAATTGCATATAAGATGGTGTGAGGGGGAAGAAAAAAAGAGAGAGAGAAACGTGTCACAGTAGATTGGCTAGAAAGAGGTGAGGGGAGGGGAGGGGAGGTGGGGATAGGAAGGGTAGCAGAATATAATAGGCATTAGTATGGCCCTATGTATAAAAGTGGCTGTATAACCAATGTGATCCTGCAATCTGTACACGTGGAAAAATAAGATTAAGTACCCCATTTGAATCAAATGTATGATATGTCAAGATCATTGTAATGTTTTGAGTAACTAATAAAAACTATTTAAAAAAAGAATATGAGTGTATCCATAAAATTTTTGTATACTTTTAAACTTTCTGTAAGTATTTTAGTGGTATTGACTATTAAGCATTACCATATTCCAAACAGTATTCTAAGCACTTTACTTCAATTAGTTCCTTTAATGATCACACTCATTATACTAACTTGATACAGTTATTAATGCAATCTAGAAATAGAAACTGAGATGGAATGGACCAGAACTTGTCAAAGACTGGGGATTATTCTTCACATATTATTCCAAAATGATTTTTTCTTTTAACTTAACATATTTTCTTTTTCTTTTTTTATTAAATACATGACAGCAGAATGCATTACAATTCTTATTACACATATAGAGCACAATTTTTCATATCTTTGTATAAAGTATGTTCATGCCATTTCATGTCTTCATACATGTACTTGTTTTTTTGCATTACAATTCTTATTACACATATATACCACAATTTTTCATATCTCTGTTTGTATATAAAGTAGGTTGACACCCAATTCGTGTCTTCATACATGTACTTTGGATAATGATGTCAATCACATTCCACCATCCTTGTTAATTCCCTGCCTCCTCCCTTTCCCTCCCTCCTCTCTTCCCTATCTAGAATTTATCTATTCCTCCCATGTTCCCCCTCCCTATCCCACTATGAATTAGCCTCCTTATATCAGAGAAAACATTTGGCATTTGTTTTGAGGGGATTGGATAAATTCACTTAACATATTTTCAAGATGATACCATTTTATATAAAGAATACTAGTTGTTTTCACATTAATATTGCATAATAACTCCTCAATGTATGAATGGGGGTTGTTCCCATGATTATGAATGGGACCAACCATTATTATAAGCAATGCTACAATAACATACTTGTATCTCCTCATGTATATGCCTGTTTCTTCTAGATATATGTCTCCTAGTTTAAAGATTACCCACATTTTCTATTTACTAGGTGCTATTACACTGCTCTTAAAGTGTGCCTTACAATGTACTCTCCTGACAAAAATGAACATCATTTTTTCCTTCTGCACATCTCAGCTAGATTTGTTTTCAGTCTTTTTAATTTTTGTTCATCTACGGGTATAAAATAAAACTCATTTAATTTTTGATTATTAGTGCAGTTGAGCAATTTTTTTTCTATTCATTAACATGTTTGGCTACTCTGTCTCTGAATTGTCTGTTATTTTCTGTATATCTGTACACTTGTTGATGGGTAGGTCTGCTCTATTGTTTTTTCTTTTTTTTTTTTTTTAACTTGTAGAAATTCCTTTTGTTGTTGTTGTTGTTGTTGTTGTTCCAGGGATTGAGCCCAAGGGTACTTTACCACTTCACCACATCCCCAGCCCTTTTTAAAAGTTTTATGTAGAGACAGGGTCTCTCTCAGTTTCTTAGGGCCTAGCTAAATTGCTGAGGCTAGCTTGGAACTTGCAATCATCCTGCCTCAGCCTCCCACACCTGGCACTGTAGGAATTCTTTATAAATTCTTTTTTTTTTTTTCTTTCGTTTTTCTTATTGGTTGTTCAAAACATTACAAAGCTCATTACATATCATCTTTCATACATTTGATTCAAGTGAGTTATGAACTCCCATTTTTACCCCAAATACAAATTGCAGAATCACATCAGTTACACATTCACAATTTTACATAATGCCATATTAGTGACTGTTGTATTCTGCTACCTTTCCTATCCCCTACTATCCCCCCTCCCCTCCCATCTTCCCTCTCTGCCTCATCTGCTGTTGTTCAATTCTCTCCCTTGTTTCCCCCCCCCTTTCCCCTCACAACCTCTTATATGTAATTTTGTGTTACATTGAGGGTCTCCTACCATTTCCATATGCTTTCCCTTTTCTCTCCCTATAAATTCTTAATATAAATTATTTTTAGTTAAAAGTATTACAGATAGATATAGCTGGTCTTTAAAAATTTTTAATTATCCTTTGACAAAGATTGTAGTTATTTTTCTTTTTTATTTACATATATCAGCAGAATGCATTACAATTCTTATTACACATATAGAGCACAATTTTTCATATCTCTGGTTGTATGACCAATTTGTGTCTTCATGCTTGTACTTTGGATAATAATGATCATCACATTCTACCATCATTTCTAACCCCATGCCTCCTCCCATCCCCTCCAACCCCTCTGCCCTATCTAGAGTTCATCTAATCCTTCCATGCTTCCCCTCCCTATCCCACTATGAGTCAGCCTCCTTATATCAGAGAAAACATTCGGCATTTGGGTCTTTGGGATTGGCTAACTTCATTTAACATTATCTTCTCTCACTCCATCTATTTACCTGAAAATGCCATGATTTTATTCTCTTTTACTGCTGAGTAATATTCCATTGTGTATACATGCCACATTTTTTTTAATCCATTCACCTATTGAAGGGCATCTAGGTTGGTTCCACAGTTTAGCTATTGTGAACTGTGTTGCTATAAACATTAATGTGTCTGTGTCCCTGTAGTATGCTGTTTTTAAATCCTTTGGGTATAGACTGAAGAGAGGGATAACTGGGTCAAATGGTGGTTCCATTCCCAATTTTCCAAGAAATCTCCATACTGTTTTCCATATTGGCTGCACCAATTTGTAGTCCCACCAGTAATGTATGAGTGGGTCTTTTCCCAACATCCTGGCCAACAATTTTTGTTGTTTGTCTTCATAATAGCTTACTTTCTGACTGGAGTGAGATGAAATCTTAGAGTGGTTTTGATTTGCATTTCTCTAAATGCTAGAGATGATGAACATTTTTTCATGTATTTGGTAATTGATTGTATATCCTCTTCTGAGAATTGTCTGCTCAGGTCCTTGACCCATTTATTAATTGGGTTATTTGTTTATTTGGCATTTAACTTTTTGAGTTCTTAATATATCCTAGAGATTACTAGTGTTCTATCTGATGTGTGAGGTATAAAGATTTGCTCCCAAGATGTAGGCTCTCTATTCACCTCACAGATAATTTCAATCTGTGAGGTGAATAGAGAGCCTACATCTTGGGAGCAAATAGTTTGAGCCCAACCCATTTATTATTCTTGCTTTTAATTCTTTTGGCAAAGGAGTCTTATTAAGGAAGTTGGGGCCTAATCCCACATGATGGAGATTAGGGCCTATTTTTTCTTCTATTAGGCACAGGGTCTCTGGTTGTATTCCTAAGTCCTTGATCCATTTTGAGTTGAGTTTTGTGCATGGTGAGAGATTGGGACTTAATTTCATTTTGTTGCATATGGATTTCCAGTTTTTCCAGCACCATTGTTGAAGAGGTTATCTTTTCTCCAGTGCATGTTTTTGGCACCTTTGTCTAATATAAGATCACTGTAACTTTATGGGTTAGTCTCTGTGTCCTCTATTCTGTACCATTGATCTACTGGCCTATTTTGGTGCCAATACCATGCTGTTTTGTTACTATTGTTCTGTAGTATAGTTTAAGGTCTGGTATAGTGATACCATCTGCTTCACTCTTTCTACTTAGGATCTCTTTAGCTATTCTGAATCCTTTATTTTTCCAGATGAACTTCACGATTGCTTTTTCTATTTCTATGAAGAATGCCTTTTCTATTTCTATGAAGAATGCCATTGGAATTGCATTAAATCTGTTCAGTGATTTTGGTAGTATTAATTCTGCCTATCCAAGAGCAAGGTAGATCCTTACATCTTCTAAGGTCTTCTTTGAATTCTCTCTTTAGGGTTCTGTGGTTTTCATTGTATAGATCTTTAACCTCTTTTGTTAAGTTGATTCCCAAGTTTTGTTTTTGTTTTTGTTTTTGAGGTTATTGTGAATGGGGTAGTTTTCCTCATTTTCTTCTCAGAGGATTTGTCACTGATACACAGAAATGCCTTTGATTTATGGGTGTTGGTTTTATATCCTGCTACTTTGCCGAATTCATTTACTAGTTCTAGAAGTTTTCTGGTGGAGTTTTTTTGGGTCTTCTAGTTATAGAATCATATTGTCAGCAAATAGAGCTAATTTAAGTTCTTCTTTTCCTATACATACCCCTTTAATTTCTTTTGTTTATCTAATTGCTCTGGCCAGTATTTCAAGAACTATGTTGAATAGAAGTGGTGAGAGAGGGCATCCCTGTCTTGTTCCAGATTTTAGAGGGAATGCCTTCAATTTTTCTCCATTTAGAATGATGTTGTCCTGAAGCTTAGCATAGATATCCTTTATGATGTTGAGATATGTTACTGTTATTCCTAGTTTTTCTAGTGTTTTGAACATAAAGGAGTACTGTATTTTGTCAAATGCTTTTTTTGCATCTATCGAGATGATCATATGATTCTTATCTTTAAGTCTATTGATGTGATGTATTACATTTATTGATTTCTGTATGTTGAACCAACTTGCATCCCTTGGATGAATCCCACATGATCATGGTATACAATCTTTTTGATATATTTTTGTATTCGATTTGCCAGAATTTTATTGAGAATTTCTGCATTTTTGTTCATTAGAGATATTGGTCTGAAGTTTTCTTTCTTTGAACTTTCTTTGTCTGGTTTTGGAATCAGGGTGATATTGGCCTCATAGAATGAGTTTGGAAGTCCTCCCTCTTTTTCTATTTCCTGAAATAAATTGAAGAGTATTGGTATTAGTTCTTCTTTAAAGGTCTTGTAAAACTCCGCAGTATACCCATCCGGTCCTGGGCTTTTCTTAGTTGGTAGTCTTTTGATGGCTTCTTCTATTTCCTCAATTGATATTGGTCTGTTTAGGTTGTCTGTATTCTCCTGACTCAATCTGGGCAGATCATATGATTTAAGAAATTTATCGATGCCTTCACTATCTTCTATTTTATTGGAGTATAAGGATTTAAATAATTTCTAATTATCTTCTGTATTTCTGTAGTGTCTGTTGTGATATCGCCTTTTTCATCACATATGCTTGTAATTTGAGGTCTCTCCTTCTCTTCCTTAGCATGGCTAAAGGTCTGTCAATTTTATTTATTTTTTCAAAGAACTAACTTTTAGGTATGTCAATTTTTTCAATTTTCAATTGTTTCTTTTGTTTTGATTTCATTGATTTCTGCTCTAATTTTAATTATTTCTTGCCTTCTACTGCTTTTGCTGCTGATTTGTTCTTCTTTTTCTAGGGCTTTGAGATGCAGTGTGAGGTCATTTATTTGTTGACTTTTTCTTCATTTAAGGAATGAACTCCATTTTAATGAAATTTCCTCTTAGTACTGCTTTCATAGTGTCCCAGAGATTTCAATATGTTGTGTCTGTGTTCTCATTTACCTCTAAGAATTATTTAATCTCATCCTTGATGTCTTCTGTAACCCATTGTTCATTCAATGGCATATTGTTCAGTCTCCATGTTATTCATAAATTTTTATTTTGTTGTTGATTTCCAATTTCATTCCATTATGATCTGATAAAATACATGGTAGTATCTCTACTTTTTGTATTTGCTAAGAGTTGCTTTGTGGCATAGTATATGGTTTATTTTAGAAAAGTATCCATGTGCTGCTGAGAAAAAAGTGTATCTGCTTGATGCCAGTTGAAATATTCTATATAGGTCAGTTAATTCTAAGTTATTAATTGTGTTATTGAGCTCTATAGTTTCTTTATTCAACTTTTGTTTGGAAGATCTATCCAGTGGTGAGAGAGGTGTGTTAAAATTACTCATGATTATTGTGTTGTGGTCAATTTGACTCTTCAACTTGAAAACATAGTGTTTTAACTGATTAATCTATTCATTTCCAATTGTTATGTTTAAAACTTTCATTGACTGTGGATTTATTCATTTGTACTTGCAAGTCTGTAAAATTGTGGTTATATGTGCTTCAAAACTAGTTATTTGGTGCATAAAATAACATCATTCTATATTTTCTTGATGAATTGTTTATTTTATGAATTGTTTATTTTATGTATTGTTTATCTTAATCTTTGCCTTAAATTCTACTTTGTCTCATATTAATAGTATTGTATTTTTTTATTCTTATACTGTAAATCTTTTCCACTAAATTATTGTTCTCATTGTCATGTTCCTTTTCTTAAATATTTAGAAGAACAAAGATAGACATTCATACATCTCTATTTCTGTATGTGTGTGTATATATATGTACATATTGTGTGTATATATGTTCATATTGTGTGTATGTATTTATATGTTTTATATATGTGTGTGCCTATATATACATATAACTTTCTGTTATTTATGTACTTATATACATATATACATGAGGGAGAGAAACAACTCAAAGGTAGAAATACACACACACACACACACACACACATACACATGTGGTAATGTAGCTCTTTTGCAGATATTGGAATTATCCTTCCTAGATCATCTTTCCCATGCACTCAGTTCCAGACCTTGCAGGTGTTCATAGCTGATAGTTCTTACCTGCACCCTTCTTCAAAAAGGTTCTGTACTACTTCCACCTCCCCCTCTGTGATGTCTGATGATTGATGGAGAGAGAAAGTGGGAGTATATACACACATATTCCACTTTCCTTAAGGCAAAACAAAATGTGAGACAGTTTATACTCCGAAGCTTTATGTATGACCAGACTGAGACCATCTCCACTAAAATCACATCTCTACCTAGCTTTATTCTCTGTAGTACCATGCTTTCTTTATGCCTTTACAGGTTTCACTTGAGAGAAATTTCCCAAAACTCACTTGCACTAAATCTGTATCCTAGGGTCTGCTTCTAGGGAACTTGACCTAACACAGCACATGGTATTTATAATTTATTAAATACCTACTAATTGTCAGGCATATGTGTGCTTTGCATATTGTTTAATCATACTGTAAAAATATCTCAGGACTATGAAAATTAGTCTCCCACCAATGGTGAAGAAACTCAGACTGAATAAAGTTGAAGAATATGTATTTAGTTTGTAATAAATGGCAAATCCAAGAATCAAACTCAGATAATATTGTTCCCTAGCCTCTGCTCTTTCCTTTATGTTTTGCTCTCCATGTAACATATTTTTATCCAGGAAATTTAAAAATTAAATATCTATTAAACTATACTTTTTCTAATGAAATGGAAATTGATATGCATTTTATTTTCCAAACACTGATGTAATATGTTTCAGATGAAGGTAAGATTTTATGAGTCATATAATTTCCATGCAGGTTTATGAGTGGACAAGTGTGGGTTCCATTAAAAAGGAAATAAACATCAGTATAATACCCTCATTTTCTTGAAGGGGAACATTTTATAGCAGTTGGAATATATCAAGGAGGGAAAAGATCATGTCAGCACAATGTTATTGGGCATATACAACACAATCTTATGTTTCATAGAGATTTCAACACAGGAAATGGGTATATTAGGAATAGCCTAATTCATAGTTTTCCTGACTCAGGTATAGTGGTTTCTTTGAATGATTCTGAAGGAAAAGTTGTAAGAAGTGTTTTTATACCAGTTTCAATAATGCATATTTCAAAACCAAAATTAGTCAGCTATGTTACTGTTTACAATGTCAACATTCAGTGGGAAAATAAGTGTCAACAGGTCCCACCCAGAACAGCATGTGATCTTTCATTATAATCCTCATGAGTCTCTGATTAGGTCAAAAAGGCTTTGTTTTTGTTCTTTCCATACAACAAATCAAAAATTCTTAGTTTACTGCCATCTGAAAAATAACATCCGTACCTCTCATTACTTAGACACTTTAGAGTCTTACTTAATAGCATTACATTAGAAACACTGTAGGAAGGGCCCATATCTTATCCGTATTTATTCATGGCAACTATAAAAGTGGTTTGCACAGAGCAGAACATTAATAAAATGACTGAAGTCTCCTACCACATGAATAAGCATTTCATAAGGCATTCTTAAAAAAATTCTTATTGTTTATGTAATTGCCTATTAATTTGTGCATAAGTTGTAAATTGAAAACATGAGCATCAGTTTTCCCCAACTTTTTGTGAGTATATCTCCAAAGTTTATTTATTTAATGAAAGAAAAATTTTTACAGAGAGTACTCGAAACTTCCTGTGATTTGGGTTTATTTCTATTTTATTAACTTAAAATATTCCAAAATACTGATTTCCATGATATCTTGATAATAATTAACAATTTTATACCTCTAATAGGATCCATAAGCAACTGATTGTCTCAAAGAACCATTTCAACCATCATTTCTAAATAGAAATTCAACCCTACTTAATGCTTCCTTGAAAACTATCTGTAAAAGTACCGCATATGTTCTATATCTATTTTATTCACAATTTTATCTTTAACAATTATAAACCTACATTAGAAATCACTTGCCTCACACGTATGAGACACCAGGTTTGATCCTCAGCACCACATAAAAAAATAAATAAATACAAAAAAGATATTGTGTCCATTTACAACTAAATAATTTTTTAAAAAGTTAAGATGAGGGTACTCTTTGAGACCCCAGATTACAGAAGAGGTCATTGTGCCTTAGAAAACAGGACCTACCTAATTCACAGATTTGTAAAATCATGCTAAATGAATTAAGCAAATCCAATAAAACCAAAGGTCAAATGTTTTCTCTGATATGTGGAAGCTAACCCACAATAACTAGGGGATGGGCTAGAGGAGAAATAGAAGTTCAGTTGAGTAGACAACAGGGAAAGAAGGGAAGGGAGAGAGGATGAGAAATGGAAAGACAGCAGAATGAATCTGACATAACTTTCCTATGTACATATATGAATATACCACAGTGAGTCTCAACTCAGTACTACCAAAAGAAATTCATTAAAATGACAGAGAGATCAATAAGGAGAAGGGAGCAGGAGGTGGAGGAGAAAAGGGAAAGGAGAGGTACTAAGGACTGAATTAGAACAAAATATATTCTATGCTTTTATAATTATCTCAAAATGGATTCTACTGTTATACAAAACTATAAAGAGCCAATAAAAAACAAATTAGCAGGAAAAAAACATTTGTAGTACTGAGGAGCAGTGAATCTGAAATTTGAGTCTCTTGCTATCCACTGCCAACTTCTATGTTTTTTAACTGCTAAACTATACCAAATCCTCTAAAGTCAGTATCATACTTCTCTTCCCTTTATTAAAATTATCATTGGCTGCTCAGTCTCTATTGACTCCATCCCCCAAATAGAAACACACAATTTCACAATTCTTTCTATTTTCTACATCAAAACAAAGCACTTGGGGATGGAAGTGTAACTACCCAATGGAAAAGCACATGCTCAACATGTGTGAGACCCTGGGTTCAATCACCAGCACCAAAACAAACAAACAACAACAAAGAAGCACATGGTTTGCAGACTCTATTTCCTAATATATTACTCAAATCCATCTTTTTCTCATCATATTGTGTCATTTGTATATTCTCCTCCTTTCATTACCTATTGTCTGAACTGCTAACAATAACCTCTCAGTTGACTTCCCTGTCTCATCTCTTTCTTCATCTCTAGAGATTTGTAAAAGAATATTCTTAAAAAGCATGTTCAATCACATCAACCATTTGTCTAAATTCTTTCAAGGATACCCGTTGTCTTCATAACATTGTCCATACTATAGAGTACATCAACAGACTCCTTAGATCTGAGTATTGCTCATCCTTATGGCTTCCTGGACTCCACCTCCAATATTTATTTGAAAGATAGTTACAAAATAGACCTAAATAGGCTTGGTAGCTAAGTGGATATGAGAACTGAAAAATGGAAGAAGGAAATTGATTGAGCTATACATTAACCTTTAGTTTGTGATGTAATAACAAAGTGAGGATAAACCTTAGGATTCAGGGGATCTTTTAACTAGCTAACTACTTGACAATTCAGCATTTTATTTTTGATGAAGTAACTATTTCATTTTATTTTAATTGACTAAAAATAATTGTGTATTTCATAAGTACAATGTGTTATTTAAGTACATGTATACATTGGAGAATGATCAAATCAGGCTAATTAGCATATCCATCATCTCAAATACATAAACTTTCTGTTATCAAAGACAACTCAAACTCAGCTCCACAATCAATCACATTAGCTCCAATCACGTGTCCAATTCCTGATCTTTCAGTGCATCATATTTCAAAGAGAGACAGTGCCATCTATCCAGCAGTAAAGACCAGAGTTAGTCATGGCTACTAATAACTCTCAAATCAGCTCTCTTCTCTCTGTCTTCCATTTCACCTTCTTGATACCATCTTATATATTATCTGATCTCACAATGCAACTGATTGTATCTGCTTTATCTTCTTTCATCTGTTCTCTATACTGAAGGCATACTTATATCTGACTATACCACCCCATAACCATTTATAATCAGAAACTGTTGGTTGCTTTCATAGCACCTTTACAATTGTAATTTTACTTTTATTTACATGTTTACTTGATTGTTCATTTTCTTCTCAAAGAACCTCTAAGCCCCATAGTCACTTGCCATCAATTGTATCCCCAGAAGTTAGTACAATGGCTAGTATAGAGTCAATTGTCACTATTTGATTAATGACTAATTAAATAAACTAATTGATTGACAGAAGAACAGCAAAATCTAGGCCTCTATTTTGGTATCAAGAAGAATATTGTCAGTGATTTTATAAGTTGGATAATTCACTTTGGGAAAAATGGGTTGACTGGAAGAAACTCAGGTCAAGTAGGGGTATAAGATGTTTAGCACAAGAAAGACACTGAGATCAAAAGTCAGAAGAGAGTAAGAAAGCTAGAAGACAATTTTGTTATGAACAGCAAAGTAAGAGAGAACACAAATTGGTCAACTATGCAAACATCTCAGATAAGTCTAGAAATGAAATTGAAATTATTATCTCAGAATAATTCATTTACATTTTTAATTTCTACCTTATGTTTTCTTTGTTCAAACATAACATCTGAACCTCTATCAAATGCTCTGAAGATATACATCTTCATTAAAGAATCTTCTGTAATTCTTTCATTTCTATTAAAACATTTCTGGAAGTTAAAAGAAATAAATCCCCTTTCTTCACTTCAATCTCTTACATTGAGGCAGTGTGTTCTGATCTCTATGAATTATTACGTGCACCTGCATCACTGTCATCTACCTCACATAAGGTGAGTTCTTTGATAGCTAGATCCAGACCTATTTAACATGCTTCCCCAAGCATGAGACACAAGTTTACACTTTGTAAAAACTGCCTCAATGTGATGGAAGAAGTTAAAAATTCAATAACATGGACAGTAAGAAAACTACACTTTCTCAGTAAACAATAAATATGCTTGTAAATCAGGAGACTGGAAATAAGTCACTTTAGTCTTTTAAGAATTTTTAAATCTGAAATACATGAGGCATAAGGTAGAAACATTTTCAAACATGAATGGCTCACAAAAAACTACATTACAAGAAAAACATGTACCCTTGAGCCTGTCATTTGAAGCACTACACATTTAAAAAATCCTTTTAAGCACAGTTGTACATTAATTACACAAACATTTTGTCTAAACTAAATGCATGTAAGACCACAGTAATCTAAGAGTATTTTATAACAGATGTATAGAAAGAAGCATGTGTATTTATATGTACATATATGTGTGTATACGCACACATGACATATACACATATCATACACACACATATATATGAATTTATAAGGCAAGATTATATTGACTCTGCAATTAAATCAGATTAATTGTCTTAACACAACTCAGTTGGTAGAGTGTTTGCCTAGCATGCACAAGGCCCTGGGTTCAATCCCCAGCTCCAACAAATACACACACACACACACACACACACACATACACACACACACACACACACACACACACATATATACACGCATAAATATATATATACACATATACACACACAAGCTCTTTTAAAAAATGATTTATGCAAACCATAAATATGCTAATAGTATCTAAATGAGTGAACCACTAAAAGTTTTAAAGAAAGTATGATTTTTGATAATTTTTTCTAGGACTAGCAGGCAGTTACATGAACTGTTAATGTTCCTAAAGCTCTGTTCCCTTCCAGGACATAACCCTGAGATTACATGTCCAAGTAGAAAGTTTGTGGAATATGATGTACATACTAAGTAACTAATGCCAAAATTTGGGTATAGAATGCATTGGAGTGGGGAGCCCAAAGAGATGAGGACAGAGAGGAGTGCTGTTTCTGGAGCTACAGGTTCAATAACAGAGTCAATTCAAGACCTACATGGAGAAAATTACTCAATCAATTTTGAAATTATTTGACCAGAGAGAAAAACATGTCAACCAGAACAAGAATCAATTACAGTAAGTAACATTTGAAAGCTAAGATCACTAACCTTAAAAATAAAAAGTTGTGAGTATAGGAGAGCAAATGAAATCTTCTAATATTTTTAGCAGCATTTAAAGAAGATTATACCCAATTGGACTTCAAACATTTATTAGGTCATTCAGGTCAGCTAAGTCAATTCTAAATCATATAAATTTTCTGGTATGTACTTTCAATAAAATATATTCATTTAATAAATGGGTTTTTTCTGGGGGGTAGGTACTGGGAATTGAACTCAGGGGCACTCAACCATTGAACCACATCCCCAACCTTATTTTGCATTTTATTTAGAGACAGGGTCTCACTGAGTTGCTTTAGAATGTCACTTTTGCTGAGGCTGGCTTTAAACTTGCAATCCTCCTGCCTCAGCCTACTGAGTTGCTGGGATTATAGGCATGCACCATCATGCCCAGCTAATAAATGCCTTTTGAATAAGTTTATAATACTAACAATTAAATCTATCTAAAACATTCTATTGTAAATAATTTGCTATAAAACTATTTGGGGTTCATTCTAAGACAAGATAAGAAAATTGAAAAATAAGTGTTAAATACCACCTTGATAAAATGGCATATATACTACCAAGTATAATAATATTGCAAATTTAAAGACCAAAATCAATGACCATAATTTTTTCAGTCAGTAAGCTATAACTCTTGACAAGATTCCAGTTTCCAAATTGATAACTATCCAACCAACAGTAATTGTTATCTAGTTAGCATACACAATAAAATTTAAATTGGGGATATTTTCTAGAAAACAAAAAATAATTATTTAATAAAGATAATTTTGACCAACAATGCATAGGAAATAGACCCATTCAAAGCAGAGCTAGCCCATCTTTCTACATCTAAATCCACCTACTTGATAGACATGTCTATAATTTTTGCCTTTATTTTTGTTATAATTAAAAGAGTAACTATGCTCTGAATATCATGCCCCCAAAAGAAGTCATTTTTAAGAAATTATCTGCAGCAATCATTCCTTTGTCCCCTACACCATTAATATGCCTCTCTCTGTTGGATTATTCCCATTAATATGAAACCTAGGTTAGTTAACCTTACCCATCCTAGAACACAACAAAATAAAACCCCCTTGACTCTAGACCCAAAAGAGCTGTCAATGTCTAAGCTACACTTCACTAAAAACAATCTTCAAAAACAGTCATTTTTTCTTATCTTCACATTTTTCTTTTCTCAATCAACTCTAGTGAAATATTTGCCACACCTCTCCACTGAAAAAGTTCTCACCAATGTAAACAGTAGCATTTATGTAGCCAAAAATAATGGCTATTTTTAAAATATCTATTGTGGGTTGAATCCTGTCCCTCAAAAAGATACATTCAGGTCTCAAGTCCTGGCATTTATGAATGAAACCTTATTTGGAAATAGTGTCTTTTTAGATGGGACAAAGTTAAAGATGAAATAAAGATTAAGACATATTCAATTAGGCTGAGTACTAATCCAATGTAACTGGTTTTTTATAAAAGAGAGTAAACACACACACACACACACACACACACACACACACACACACACTGCACACAGAGAATGTTATGTGATTCCAGAAGCAGAGATCAGAGTGAGGCAGCTGCAAACTAAAGAATGTCAAGGCTTGCTGACAGCATCAGAAACTAGGAGAAAAGTATGGAACTGTCTCTACTAGATTCTTCAGAGAGATGGTTTAACTGACACCTTGACCTCAGATTTCTGGCCTCCAGAAGCATGATGATAAAGCTAATCAACCCAATTTGTAGCACTTTGTCATGGTAGCCCTGAGTAACTAATACATTATTTTACTTAACCTAACACCAATAATTAATAAGATGAGCACTCTCTTCTTGGAATTTTTTTCTTCTGGTGTTTATAGTATTGTTCATACTTAATTTTTTCTCCAACTTGCTACGTCTCAGATTTTTTGATGGCTCTTCCATAAATTTCAGATTTCTAAATGTTGAAGCATGCTAAAATCATGTAAAAAAAAAAATCTTGCTTTTTACGTCCTGCCTAGCAAACTCTTGTGGGTCCATGACTTTACATATCACGAAGTTGTTAATAATTTTCAGATCAATAAGTCTAGCTAAGACTTCCCCCCTAAGTTCTAAATCAACATGTGTAACCAATCAACTTCTCTACTTGGATATCTATCTAATAGGCATCATGAAATTAATACAGAAAAAAGAGGACCTCTTCATTATTGATTCCTGACATCATGCATTTCTTAAGAGTTCCCATTAAAGTAAATGGTGCCACATCTACCACTTAAGCCCTAGAAGTCATCTTAATTTACTCTTTCTGTGATATTCCATACCCAATCCTTAAGCAGACCTCATTTGTTCTGCCTTTAAAACACAGACATGACTAAGTGACTTCACTCCATGTCAACTGCCCTATGTTTTGAGAGTTTTTTTCTTGCTGGTTTACTACAAGAACCACCCCACCACCACCACCACCAAGTTATCTCTTTGCCTCTGCTCTGGAATGACTTCCCACATCTTCACTCCACACAACAGCAGTGATATAAGGCTTTCTAAAATTTCAACCACATCAGGTCACTTCACTGATTCAGATTACCTAGCGAAGTTTCTATTCCAATAACAAAAGGATATATATATATATATATATATCCTTTCATATGTAGACTTTGTCTACATATGAAATTTTTAACAGACCTGATAGTGAGGCAAATCCCAATTTTTATTGAGAAAACATTGGTAAAATAGACTTCCTTGTACACATACTTTTCTGTGGCTGTAAATTTTTCATCATACTATTTCTGATTATGTTTCTGTAAGTCAGTCAGTTACTCTTTCAACAGTATTTGTTGTCTCTTTTATTAAATTTTATTTGGAATATCTCAAGACTTGTGAAGATGATTATCACCAGTATTATTCCAAATACAGGAAATTTCAATATATCTAATCTAGTGCACATTTTAATAAAGCAAAAGCATGTTCTCTGTGAATGATTCATAATTATGTCCTTCCACTATATGTTTTCTATCATCACATCTATCAAAGCAGTTCTATGAGGCAGCCAATACTACTATCTTCTAGAGGTCCCATAAAGTCAGGCACACAGGGAGAGAACACCTGGAGGCTAGTGGGTAGTGTAAGTTGAAGGGTGTAGAAGGAGGCTAGGCTGAAAAGAGACTGTTTCAAACCAAGACTAACACAAAGTTGAAGATGACAACCAGTCTGCCAAGTATACACATTTTCTCTGCCTCAGGTATTTGAAATCCTATTATTTTTCACCATTTGCTTAGTAATACAGATGCAAATGGGAATAAAAAGAAAGACTACCTATGTTCCTATAGTATATAAATAATAGTCATGTGTTATCATTCATGAATGGCCTTTTAGGGAGGATGTTAAAGGTTGTATGCTGATATCAACAATGCCTTCAGCATATACATTCTAAGCTCTGGGCTAAAATGTACTCACGCTCACTTTCCCATTGCGATTATCTTCTTCTCTCACTGCCAGGGCCTTCAAAAAATTATCTTTCAGGTCTTTTCCAGCACTTGTTAGTGTTCTGTAAAAAGAAGGTCTTCTATTATAGCATGTTAGATTAAAAAATACATTTAACACACTCTGGAGCCAATCATCATGCTTCTTTTTTCCATGCGACAATTTTCTTATAACATATAAATCACACACATACATTATTTATGGTCTACTAGATCCCTCTATTTAATTTCATATAGTTACATAGACTTTATATGAAAATAATTGGAATCAAGTCTACAAAAAATACACATATCTATACCAACACTCATGCAAGATACATTATTTTCATTTGCATGCCCATTTCATTTTTGATCATACCATGACCATGAAGCATCCACATTTTAATACTCCTTACTTTCCACAAAAATTTTAAATTGTCTATAACTTAAGTACAGTTTATTTATTAATTTAAGGAAACGTGAATGGATGCAGTTAGTGGAATAGAGAATTAATTTTATCTCTAAGTAGAGACAAGCAATCAAGTCAAGAAAAAAAAACAGATTGAGATATCTGTCAGATAAAAGAAAGCATTAAGAATTCAAGAGAAATAAATTTTAAAGGAAATTTATCTCAAAGATCTCAAGCAGCATTTAACCATATTATGAAGAGAAATCAGGAATGATTTGTGAAAGAAAAATCTTGTCTTCATATAGCAATTTTCTATATATTTGACAAACTTCATTACATGCCTTTCATGTACCAGGGACTATACTTGAGCACAATGATGAAAAGGCACAGTGCCTTCTCTCAAGTTTCCTGTGGTCTCATAGAGGTAAGCCAATGTGTAAACATGATAGCATATTATGTGATAACTTTATTAATAGAGATATGGACAGAGCATTTATTAGAGGAGTTTGTATGAAAATACATTACCTACTCAAGGAAAAGTCACCTATTCTTAAATTTTAAAACAATTATCTTTAAATCAAATGAGATGAGACAGTATTAGCCATTCTGGAAGCAGGAGAAAGGTATCAGTAACTGCAAAGGAATGATATGTACAAAAGAATACAGATGTAAAATTGGAAGGCAACCTTAGGGAATGGCAAAACAGAAAGTTAATGCAGGAAGTGAGGGAGAAACCACATATTATTAATGAAAGCTGACATTTTCTAGATATACTGTTATAGATATTTAATAAGGCCACACAGCTAGTAGGAGCAGAATCTGAGTTCCAACCCAGGCAGTCTGGTCCTGGAACTCATTCCTATACCTTCTGGTCTGTGATGTCTTTCAGGCCTGCATGCTACTGACAGAGCTTGGACTTGTCTTCCAGAAGATGCTAAACCACAAAGAGTTTATGCAAGGAAAGAAGATAGTCAATTTTGTGCTATGGAAGAATATTCATCAGCTATGAGAGATGGAGCTGCAGGAGAGCAACACTGGAGTGATTTATTAGGGAGTTCATTCAAAGTTTTAGACAGGAAGGAAAGGATAGATTGAGAAGTGTTTAAGAGGTCGGCTGGACCTGGTGATTGCTTTTGGTGAAATGTTAAAGACCGATTGCTATCGGGTTTCATTAAATCAGTATAAGCAGGTATAATATGGAAGCTACTGATGATCCAGAAATATAATCCTTTAAACTGATCCTAACTTGTCTGTGTTTGCTTCTCTAATTTTATGCTCCTTGGCTTGTAATAACAATACCAACCAACAATCCAAACACCTAAATAAACATGAAAGACAACTGCTAATTAGTACTAGTAAAAAGAAACAGATATTTTGAGAATCTTTTAAGCCATTGTTTTTTTCTAAAAGTGAGTCTTCCTCATTATAACATATCCTAAACAATGGCTTTAACACTAAACCTCTAAAATATGAAATTCATTTTCTCAAGTGCTTAGTCAGAAATGTGTATTATTTCTCCATTGCTCATGGGATAAATTTCTAATCATTTGGTCAATTCCCACCTAATTTCCTGCCTAAGGTTTGTTTAAAACCACAGCATGTTGGAAATTCTCTATGAAGTTTCAACAGAGAATTACTAAAGGCCAAAAAATATCTCAGTGGTTTACAATTACAATGAGTTATTTCTTAAAAATACTATGGCCTATTCAACTTTGTCTTTGAGTCTATGATAATCAGTGCTCTTCCAATAAGTTCCCTTGTTTATTTAGTTGATTAGAATTTGTTTATCTTGCTCATAACCAAAACCCATAATTTGATAATGGCTAGCCAGTTAAGCAAGTCCAGAGTTCCTGAGTTTCCATGTGATAAGCCTACTCCCTATTTCTATCACCTCCCCAACATACCCTGTTTTATTGGAAATTTTTAGACCTTCACACATAAAGTCCAATTTGATCACCAACCTCAGTTTCATGACATAAAAAGTAACAGTTATTACTAGTTTTGCATACGTTCCTCAAGGTTATTTCTACAGGTTTCACATATATATTTGTATACTCATAAGATGACATATAATATTATATAGAGAGCTGTTCACTTTACTACATATTTTACAAGTTTTCTGAAATTGTTGCTCTCTTTCCTATTTATATTTATAAATATTTATAAGAGTATAAACAAAGATCAAAATTATCTCCATGTATTCCAGGAATGAAATGCCAGAAGAACTGATACCTAGATATCATTTGCTAACAGGGAAGCAATGCCAATATTCTGCTAGGTCGAGCTTTGTTGCTAAAGGTGGAGGTTTTCAGCAGATACTTGGGCAAGACCAAAAATAAAAAAAAGAGAGAGTTATTAGGCAGTAGAACTGTTGCTACTTACTCCTGGACACTTACTATGGCAGATACTGTTCTTCCTTTCCTTCTTCCATTAAAATGGATGCCTCAGTATTTACCTGAGCATATATATAACTGTCTGGAATAAAGAACACATTTCATAGCCTTTCTGCAGCTAGCTGTCCATGTGACTAACTATTGCACAATGGAATCCAGTTGAAAATGATGTGCAACTTCTAGGAAGTGTACCTAAAAGGGAATAGGTACTAGTTTTTCCTGTGGCTAGATTACAACATGATCATAGTGCCAACTGTAATCTTGAACTTCAACTGGAGTCTATTTTTATGGAAAAACAAGAGAAAGAAGCAAGGTCCCTGATACCTTGGGACAACAACACAGCCTTGACTTGACTGATACTTTCTAGAATTCTTCAATATGAGATGGAAAAGAATTTATATTTCATTTGAGTCACTGTCATTTCTTACTGTTTTTAGCCAAACCAAATTTAAATAGATAATTCACCATATGAAATTCACTCACCCTTCTGAAAAAGATACTATTGTGTGATTGGTCTGGTGATCAAATTGGCCTTTTTCCTTATTTGTAATATTCTCAGGTTTCTTAGAAAATTCCTACTTTCAAAAGTAATACATTATTTTTTAAACAGAGGTTAAACTTTTTACATGGAAGCAAGAAATAATCAAAATTAAACTGAACTATAATAAGGGACTTTTGTCTGTAGTTCCTACCCATCTTTCATTGGTTTGAGACACTACAGTTTTCTGAACCTGGGTGTCATGGCGGGTTAAATCATCTTTAAGTCTCCTGCTAGAAAACCTGGGATTTAAAGTGATCGTACAGTATTAGCAACTACCTAACACTATTAATGTGTTACAAGTCTAAGAAATGTGAATATCATACTGGTAATACATAAGATCATACTGTTCCTTTCTATTATGTCTTATGTGCACACACATACAGAAGTTATTTTTATCAAATAAATTGAGAACAGGCAGGGTAAGGGTCTGGCTCCAAAGCTATTTGCAGCAGAGAAAAAAAGTTACATAAATAATCATTCTTACACCACACTATATCTGAGAACCTGAAACTTCTCAGCAGGAAAGAAGGAAAGTTAAGGTAGTGTGTGGTAAGGGATTCTTAAATCTTCAACACGCATTACTCTTATTTAACTAGGTTTATTTAACAGCCAGTGACCTGAGAAACCTTGCTTAAGTAAATATTACAAAAGGAGTTACTTCCTTAAGAAATGAAGTAGGACTCTTACAAAATCTTAGCCTCCTTATGCTTGTAAGTTTTATAAAGGCAAATACCCCATCTTTATTGTTTATACTCAACTATACTTTCAAAATGGGATAAAAGTTACATGAATGAGTTAATTTTTATCCACTGTGTTTAATCACTAACTACAGGTATTTATAGAATCCAACATGAATGACTAAATATAGTCTTAATCCTCAACAATTAGGCTACTGATTTTATGACTTAAGTATATTGTTTCTGGATTCTATCACATCTATTCGCATTATTAGATTAATACTTGAGAATAGAAAATAAAAGAGAAAAGTTCTGGAAAGCTGTTAAAGTAGAAACTTATTTTCAAGAGTTATTTAGGAGTTTACTTAAAGATAAGTTGTTTCAATAAATATTTGTGACTTATTAGTTGTTTTAAGATTTTAAATGAATAATTGGGAGTGTTCTAATAAATAAGGTTTGAAAAATCACTAGGCTCTGTTCTAATAAGCAGTTTCCAATAATCACTAACTTAAATCTGGGATTAATTTTAATAGGAATACTTTTTAGCTATTGGAAACTATCTTTGTACTATTCTCCATGTTAGGTATTTGCAAACACTTTCATTTATCTCCAAATTGAATCCTAAAGGGGAATGTGTTCATTTTCACTTTAGAGATAAAGATTCAGTAAGGCAAAGTAATGTGACCATAATCAGCTGGTATTCAATATTTAACCTAGATCTTACTGATTCTAAGTAATCATTCTTTATTCTGAAGTCTCACAACATATTATTAAAGTGCTGTATTTGTGTCATAATATTTTAAAATTATGAAAACAAAGAGAATTCACTGGGGTAAAGAAACTTGACTTAGCAGGGATATGGGGGGCGGGGGTGCGGGAGTGAGGCAAGCAGCCTTCACCTTGAGCCATCTGAGGAAAGGTAATCAGCCACAACCATCATTCTCGTCGAAACTGGAATTCTGGTCAACAACTCTGTTCAGAGGTAGTTTTCATTGTTTTTAAATCAATGAACTCTGACATAGACTACATTTCATATTTCTAGAATTTATATTCAACTCGTTAGCACTTGTTTAAATATGTAATGCAACCTCAATATGCTTTATTTCCTTAAAATGATGTTTTGTATACTTATTTTGTAAAAAAATTGTTAAATAAATTTTAAAATGATAAGTAGAGAAGTGTACTGTAAAAATTCCATTATATTATTTTTGAGAAGTAGCTTTTTTCCCATGGATAAGTAGACTTAGAGACTACAACATGCAGTTCTATTTGTATGGTCTCAAATACTTTAAATTTGATTTTTAGAGGCCCAGATGGAAAATAATTTGAAAATTTGTTAAAAATGTGAATTTATTTACCACAATGTGTAGAATTTTAGACAAATCATTTGAGAATTAAGTATGGGAGATGTGTTTTTACTGCATTTTGATGTTCTCTAACAAAGAGATGATCTTTATGTCTATTTTCTCCAATAAAACATACCTTTTTACTTTGTTCTTCATTTAGAAGAGAAAAATTCTTATTTCCCTCAAATAAAATGTTTCATAAGTAACTAATACAGGTAAATCTTCAAATTCCTTCTATTAATTTTTATGTATTTATTTGCTCTTTAGTAGTCATTTAGGGTTGCCATAGCAGAAATACCATACATTAGATGGTACAAACAACATAGTTATTTTATCATAGTTCTAGAGACCAGAAGTCTGAGATCAGGGCACCATCATGGCTGGTTACTGATAAGGGTCCTTGCTAGGCTGTCAGGCTGCCACCTTCTTACTGTGACCTCACTTGGCAGAGAAAGAAAACTAACTCTGGTGTCCATTAGAAGAGAACTAATCCCCATCAGGAAGGCCCCATATGCATGGCCTCATCTAAACCTAATAACTTCCTAAAAGCCTCATCTCCAAATTCCATCATAAGTGGTGGCTGGGGTTTAACATACGAATTTTGAGGGAATACACCTCACTTCAAAGCATGCTATTTCTTGTTTCAGAATTAATTTTCTACATTTTATGTATTTGTTTGCCAAATTCCAACTTGCTCATCTAATAATGTTTTTGTACAACTTGGAACTACTTCAGGTTTTCTTTCATCATGTGAGGTAATTAGCATATTTTCACCTCCTGACACATGCAGGATTAAGTTACTGAAGTTAGCTGTTTGTTCCTATCTAGCTCTTTTTCACAAGGTGCAAACAATTTTAAGTCAGATAAGCACACAAGGACCCAAATGAAACAGGACAAAAAGACGTATCTCAAACAACATGGAGAAAAACTTCCTGTTCCTTATCTTAAATCTGAAATTATGTTAAAATAATAATATTCTGATGATTTAACCTCTGTAAAATATAAGCAAAACATACAAAGCAGCATACCACTTAATTATAGAGGCTAATAAATTATTACAAATCAATCCCTATTCACCTACATCAAGAAAGAGAACAATGACTGACTACACCCCAGGAGTCCTCTTCACTCTTCCCTGTTCACAACTCCATCTCCCCAACTCCTCCTCCTCCAGAGGCAACACTTCCCCACATTTGTGGCGCTCATTCCCATGCTTTTTCTTTACCTCAGTCTCCAATAGGTGCAATCGTTACTTCCTTTTATCACTTAAGTATGTATCTTTAAACAATATAGTTTAATTAGGCTGGTTTTTAAGTTTTCCATAAATGGAATTAAAAAGTCCATATTTGTAATATGTCTTTCATAAATATTTTCGTGTTCCATATAATTGATGCATGTAGCTGTACCTCATTTTGATTGAATTCTCCTGTGTGAATATGTAACCACTTATCCTTTTTATTATTATTGACCTCAGAGTTGTTTCCCATTTGGTTCTATTATGAACATGCTCATAGAATTTCCTGGACATGTATCCTGAGTATAGATTTCTCTGAGAGAAATGACAAGCAATAGAATGGGTGTGTCATAGGATCATTTATAACTTAAAATTTACAAAATAATGCCAAATTGTTTTCAAAATCACTGAATCAATTTAAATTCCCACTACCAGAGCATAAAAGCTCCTTTAAGCCACATCATTGCCAACATATGGTATTTTAGAATTTAAATTTAAGCAAACTAGTGTGTACTGTATACTAGTATCTTTATAGTACTTTTAATTTGCATTTTCCTGATTATTTTAATATGATATTTGGCCATGTAAATTTCCTCTCAAGTGAAATGCCCATTCTAATTTTTTTGTCCATTTTCTATTGACTTATGTATATCCTATGGATTTTAAGGAGTTGATACATTCTGTATATCAGTATATAGAATAACATAGAATTTGTGTATTAATTTGCATCACACACTTGTGCTAAACTCTCCCATGGTTATTACTAGTACAGTCAGCCCAAAAATCGCATATGTTCTAAATATGTATGGACTCTTATTATTTCGTTAAAAATACAGTACAACAACTATTTACATAATATTTACATTGTATTAGGTATTATAAGTAATCTAGAGATGACTTATAGAACACCTAAAGATATACTTAGATAATATGCAAATAACATACCATACATCCACAGATTTTCATATCTATGTGGCATCCTAGCACCAACCTCCAGGGATACCAAGAAATAATTACAATTTTAATTCCCACCCATCTGTTCTCTTTTATTTGATGTGCAGATTTTAGTTTTCTCAGCAGTCATTCACCTTTCACAAATCACCAGATTTCTACCAAACCTGAGAATAAGTTGAAATTTCTCAAAACTTTTTCTGTTCTCAGATTATAATAACAAAAGCAAAAAACTAATCAATGTTTATTAGAGTATTTTTAAAGAAATTTATTAGTATATACCTTTATAACATAAATGGCCAACTATATGCAATCTTCCTGTATATCAAAGCCAAAAAGATATAGTATTCTCTGAGACCTTATTTCTTATTGTCTATATTCAGTTCTCACTGTAGATAATGAGAACTATAAAACAGTTCTATTTGTCTAGATTCAGTTCACAATTCATTAGAAAACAAACTGAACACTCAAAGGGCTTAAGGGAAGAGGGATTATAAAGAAAGATATCAAAAGGACTGAGAAGGTTCATGAGGGGTGGTGACAACATGGAGGAATTAGACATAGTAAGTTCTTACTTACCCCAGACCTAAAAAAGCAAGGGAAGGGAAATGGTGCTATCAAACACACAATGTTGGCTGGCTTTCTGGTAGGTACTATGGCCATCAGCAGAGCAACATGGCCATCAACAAGGTCATGGCCCACCCTCCATCTGCTCCTGCCTTCCAGTTTCCTTGTTGAATATGCAGTACACAGAGTCTTTGGGACCAGAACCTTATTTCTTGATTCACCATCAGTCTCCTTTCATGGTGCACCATAGTCATGGAACAGCTGCGTGTCTTTGACAGCCCTCACCCTTTAATCCAGAAGGTCCTTCTTCCCCCTTCCCTCATAGACCCTTAGATTAGATTCAAAATCTTGTTCCCATAAATCCTCTCCCTCTTGCCATCCTTCCTTTCTCCTTCTCTGCCCACAGGAAATCAGGAAAAGTGAATACCTTATATTCTCACTTATAAAAGCCAATGATCAACTAATATAGACCACCACATCATTATTTAAAGTAGAAAAACAATATGATCACCACAATAAATGTTTAGGAAGCCTTTGAATATCATATCTCTATGTAAGCAATTTAGTTCCTGAATTTTTTTTGTTATGGTTGCTATTATTTTCATTTTAGTTTTCTTGGATGTGAATGGAAAATTGATTTAATTTACAAAATTTTGGCTGTGATTTTTTTTCTGACATTAATCAGGAAAACAATGATATAAAATTTTGATATTTCCCAATTTATTAAACAATAATCATAAAGCATTTAATATTTAATAAATAAATGTTGTTTAATAAATAATAATCAATAGATAATATGCTTATTATAATAAGCTCCAATGTAATATTGACATCTTCCAGACCATCAAAATGTACAATAATTTGAATTATGCAGATATTTCTAATAGGGTGTTTACATCATATCAATTGATAAAAATAACATACTCAATTATCTTAACTTTTTGAAAATAATGTATTTTTTGTGTAGTTCTATTTAATTTCACATACCAACATCTTTCTCTCAAAAGTTTTAAATTGTACAGTTAGCAAAAAATAATTTTATATTTATACAAAAACAATTACATTTTAAAATTGAAACCTTCATTGACTTAATAATAATGTATAGTACCTTTCAATGGACTCTGGTTTATGTTGCATTAGAAAACATATAAACTTTTAAAATGCTATAATGTATATTGTTCATATTTTACAATCTAAACTCTTGATGTATAATCCAGCATCAGTTTCCTGAACTTCAAATGGCTTTTTTCCCATATACATATATAGAAAAATGCATATGCTAAGTACAGAAGATTATGCTGAAAGAGCATTTTTAAGCCAAAATGGTATACAAGGGAAATAAAAGCAATCAGTGAACATGTTTAAGTCTTCTGAGCATCAATTCAACAGGATATTCTATCTTTAATTTCAGAGAGATTGTTTTTTTAAAGATCTACAGGTAGTGTGGGAGAATAATAGAACTAAATACTACCTATGCTTTTTGAGTCTCCTGTCTTTTTTTTATAAACTATTCTTGTTGGCTTTTCATTTTCTTTTAATTTCATTAAAGCAATACTCCTTAAACGTCATGGTTTAGTCAGCTATTCCAGTGCTGTAACTAAGAGATCTGACCAAAACAATTTTTTTTATTATTAGTTGTTCAAAACATTACATAGCTCTTGACATATCATATTTCATACATTTGATTCAAGTGGGTTATGAACTCCCATTTTTACCCCGTATACAGATTGCAGAATCACATCGGTTACACAATTTTAAAGGAGGAAAAGTTAATCTAAGGGGTCACGGTTTCAGAGGTCTTAGTCCACAGAAGCCAACTCCTTTCCTTGGGGCTCGAAGGAAGGCTGAACATCATGGCAGGAGAGTAAGGCAGAGGCAAACAGCTCACATCATGATCAGAGAGCAGAGAGAGGTTTCCACTTGCCACATATAAATATATACCCCAAAACCACTTCCTTCAGCCACACCACCCACCCGCCCGCCTCCAGTTACCACTCAAACGCATTAGAGATTAATTTATGGATTAGGGTAAGGCTATAACCCATTGTTCTTCCAAACTCGTGCATTGTCTCATATCTGAGATTTTGGGGAACATCACATCCAAAGCATAGCAAGTGATGTAGTCATGGAATTTCTAGAAGGTCATCAATTTTTATGCCAATAACTCTCAGAAAATAAAATTATCTGAGAAATGTGATTTGTTTATTGGTAAGAATGAGGATCACATTTCCATTGAGAAGAAAAATGGCAGAACTTTCCCCATCCTTTGCTGTGTAAGAGAGTTTTTAAATGATCAAATGTACGGCAAAGGTACTGGCATCTCAGAAAATTTTAGACCATCAGAAACTCACAAGAGCAAGCTGAGAAGTACTAACATGTACACTAGACAGCTGTTTCTTTTCATTTTCTATGTTGAGAAAGACTCAAGTGGGAGTCCTAATATCTATAGTGTCTTAAATCTGTCAAACTCCACTCCTCTTGGATAACATCTTTTCTTTTCTTCTAGGAGACAAAATGGGTTGGCTTCTGTGTGAGAAAAGTGTCTCTGAACTCCTCCCCTTTTTTGTGCATTTGGCAAGTATATATAGTTAATACTTAAATATGGTAGGTTAAGATGTCCTCACACTTTGCAGAAGAAAAACATTGCTTAGGATAAAATGTTATTTGTCTACGAATGTGTTTGATTCTATTCCTAAAACACACTGAAATATAACTTCACTTTTATTTTCTTTGGGTAGGCAGATATATCTTTTAACCTGACTTAGAATTTACTTTGTGATCTTCTGGTTGTATTTATATAGTTAAAGCCAATGAAAGCAGCAATAAAGAAACAAGCACTTGTATGGTATGCCTCCCTCCACACCCTCTACCTGTGGAAACCCATCCTATTATTCTATAGAACACTGAGACTGGTCATGCAAGCACCTTGAGCAAATAAGGCACTAGAAAACTGAAGGTCTTAAGCTATATATGTGTGGTCTTTGTGTATTTCTCTAATATTGAAATAGCTATATAAGGAGATGGAGAATTTGTAATTCCAGGTTTCAACTCATCACCAGAGATAAGCAGTCAAATTGGAAGCCTCTACTGCATTTCTCAAAAACTAAGTAAGATAGTAGGAGCTGCCATGCATCTGGAAGAGTGGGCACCAGAATATTCAGAGCAAAGGAATATATGGAGGAGGGAAGGGACTATGTGAAAGAAGAGGGATTTCAGTGTAGGATTTTGAAGAGAAAGATACTTGAAGAAGATTATTAGAAAGATTTGTTTCATGATGCCTTTTTTATACATCCCTGTGTTGACACTTAAAAAAACTACAGTCCTAGGATATAAATCTGACCCCAAGTAATAAAGAGAAAGAAAAACAATGGAGCAGCATTAGAAAAAGAAAGGGAGAGGAAAAGGGAGAGAGGGGCAAGGAGAAGAAAAGGGAGATTGAAGCATCCTAGATTGCTATGAAAGATTCAAGAAGTCATATAGAAGTCCTTGAGCAAAGGTCTGTCAATAAAGAGCTGTGGCTCCCCAAAATGGGTCTGCTTAAGTGGAACTGCACCATGGGTTTCAAACAGTATAAGAAGGGACCCCTCAATCAATATCAATCCCTGCGTAAGATGTATTCTCAGACGGCCCAATCTTCTTTCATCTATATAAAAAATCCTGAGATTTACAAACACCATTTATCACACAGTCTCAAAATAAAGTTGCCAGTACTATCATCAAGAATATGCTTATTGGAAAAAAAAATTGAGACTTTTTACAGATCTTTTATCTGCAGTGTATATGCTACTGGGAATATACGGTTATATGACAGTGTTTTAACATCCTTTCACTTGTTCCTTTTAAGGGAACATCCTCGGTGACTTAACTTCCTTCCACTAGGCTCCACCTTCTAAATGTTCCATTACCTCCCAGTAATTCCACAAGCAAGGAATTAAGCTTTCAGCACATGGGCCTTTGAGGGACATTTGAGATGCAAAGTATAGCAGCTAAAATATGACCTCAATACAAATTAAGTTCATTTGGTTATTTATAAAACAAATTTTAAAATATCTATGGCATTTTAAAGTTAAATATCTACAATTGAGAGAAGATTTAGAGAAATCTGTTAAGGTTTGGGTCTTGAATGTTTCCCCAAGGCCCATTTGATAGAGTTGATTGCCAGGCCAGCAATTTTGAGAGGGGTGAAACCTTTATGAAGTGTGGCTTAGAGGGAGGAAGTTAGATCATGGAAGACTTGCCCTTGAAAAAGATATAGGAACCCCAACCCTTTGTACCTTTTTGCTTCCTGGATGCCATGAGGTAAGTTGCTTCTCCCACCCCAACCCCCCAGTATGTTACCTAGCATGGTGCTCTGGGCTACAGGCCCAAAACAGAGGCAACTGATCCTAACCGTAACCCTAACCCTAACAGTGAAACATCTGAAACTGCAAGTCAAAATAAACCTTTTCTCCCTATATGCTATTTATCTCAGGTGTTTTTTCCTATATTATTTTATTTATGCATTAGAGTCATATAAAATGGTGGGATCCATAATTACATGTTTGTGCATCCACACAACATTACAATATAATTTGGCCGATATCATTCCCCAGTATTTTCTCTTTCCCTCCTGTCCTCCCTCCCCTTGGTCCCTTTCCTATACTGACAACCTCAGGTATTTCTTCATAGCAATGGAAAGGTAACACATCTAATTTGCAGATTCCCTGGTTGATTCTACCTTAATTCTATTTTCCCTTTTCTATACAGACCATCATTTTTTTTAAAAAAAGGATTAAAACTTTGTTGTTTTTTAAACCACTGTTATTATTTTAATATGTATCCTCTAACTGGAAGCTTCATATGTATTTAATATGTATTTAAATAATAGTACCCTATATATATTTGTTTTAACTTTTTAACTTAACATTCAGAGGAGTATGCCTAATAAGTAAGGGATATTTCATTCCTTGTTTTAGTTTCATAGTACTTTATTATAGGAATATATCATAGTTCAATCACTTTACTACTGATGGTGGTTTGGGTTTCGTGTTATTTGCTAAAACAAACATTGTTTCAGTGTAGAACTGTGGACCATCCCTCCTCTCTTGAATTTGATTGCTTTGAACAATAGAATATAGTGAAATACTGTGCTTATTCCCTATTGGGACAAACTTTGTGAGAAAATCAACTTCACTTGAGACCATAATGCCATAAAAAGCCCAAACCATGTAAAAAGGCCCTGGAGAATGAGCTTCCCTTGCAGAGAAGATGACCAATTGTTAGTGAGAGTGGTGAGGTCCCACAACTGAATGAATAAGTCAGCTTGGAAGTGGACCTCCAGTGCCAGCCTCGCAGGTGATAGCAACTGAGCAGAGGCCGGAGCTCATAGTCAAGCCCTTCCTCACGTCCTGACCCACAGATTGGTAAGCAAAATAAAAGGCACTGAAAGCTGTGGTACATGTTGAAGAAATACATAACGAGGACAGCTAGTTATTTTAAAAATATACAATGAACTTTCTTTTCAGTGAAAAAAAAATTCTAAACCTTTTTCTTTATGGATAGCTGAAATACATTCTTTTCAAGTGTGAAAAAGAGAAAATGGAAAGTAACATTCCATTTTGTCTTTCATTTCATAAATTTGCCCATCATTCATAACAAGCTATTCATTCACATATACTTTAGGAATAAAAATACTGCATATGGTAATAAACTCTTGTCGAAAATCTATATAAAGTTAGCTTTCACGTTAGCAGAAATATGTTCCTTTTCCCATAATTCTTTTCCTTTCTACAGTTTCCTTTGTAATTTCTGAACCATACAAATACTTTAGAGACATATTAGAAGACTTTCAAGTCCAGATAGTAAAATAAACCACTCATTTCCCATAAAAAGCATTATGGCCTATGCTGTTCCAGTTGAGAATTTCACCTGGCTGGCTCAGGGTTGGTGGCACAATTACATCTGTGCTATGAAAACATTTAACAGGTCAGGACCAGGGAAAGGATATTTTTCTTTTTCATTTCCATTTGAGGGCACTCTTTACTTCAGTAAAAGCAGTATCTATTTACATTTTCCCAATTACACAAGCAATTGTGTATATGGCAGCCTTTGTTAAATAGTGCCAAATTTCCCATTTAAATCAGTGCCATTCAATATTCTTCATTAATCCATGTTCCAGGCAGCAAGTATTTATTATTTTGCCCTATGGAAAAAAATGTAGATTCTATTATTTGACTATTTGTAATGAAATATTTCCTTAAAAGGTACAGAATTATTTTTTATCTTACATAAATTAATTTAGCTTCTTTAGAACTGTCAGTAGGTGTGTTACTTATGTAAAAAAATCAAGTATTCATCATGTGAGGAAATCTTAATTTTAATATTGGAGGAATTGTACAAATAAATTTTCATGTGTAAAACTAAAATCCAATCCAAGAAAAAAAAAAATTTAGTTTTGATAGTACCATGGTACTATTATACTTGTATTTGTAGTTGAGTTAATTGATATCTAGACTTAATATATATATATATGAATGAAGACTAACAATGTATTTGTTATAATAAATATATTTTATTTAGTATACTTTATATACCATGTATTTTGTTTCCCAATTAAAGAACTTTTTTGAAATGTGCTGTCCTTTAAAAGAAACAATTAGATTAGGAAGTCGTTTTTTTTTTTTTTTTTTTAAAGCATGGGCTGTTAGTCATTCTGACACTGTTGGCATGCTGTCAGCTGAAAAATCTACTATAAAAATTTGATTGTGACTTACATAATCTGATATACATGAAATGCCTTTGTAAGGATCTTAATAATTACTGCATATTTTATTGTTCAATAAAATGAACAAGTAATTGTAAAAACTATACATACTATATGATATTTGAAACTCCACAGAGCCAATGATTTTTTGAAAATATTATTGTTGCTCCTATACTTCAGTTGAACTGTTTCCATGGTTATCAGGGTTTTGGCTAACACGAAAGTCCACACCTGACCAAATATTGGCATGAATGTTTCAAACAGTGAACCAAGCTACCAGCAGCATGGCCCATGTCACTTAGCCAGCATTAACAATATAGCTTTTAAAGTTTCTTTATCAGATTTTTGTAAGTTTGTAAAACCTACTACTTCCACAAAAGGGGAAAAAAATGTAACCGAGAGGCTCTCCTGATGGTAATGGCACAGTTCAGAAAAATATGGAAGGAGGCAATCTGTAACCTTTGCATTTCATGATTAGAAGTTTTGTATATCTGCATGTGTTCAGAGATTAAGAAAAAATTCCAAGTTACACACTTAGCTCCTCCCTGATCATATGGGAAGTTGTGTTAGAAAAAATATTAACACTAAGAGAAACAAGGTGGGAGATTAAAAGAAGAGGTATCAGGGTCAAGCTGTGACATTATTTTCAATAAAACTAAGGAATAGTAGCAAATAAAACAATTTATTTTTAAGACATTTAAACAAGGAGATGTTGGTGCCCAACTAAAGATCTAAGATATTTGAGCATTAAGATGATATTTGGTTAATGTCTCCAAATGTATAATCTACTTCTCTGATATCAGTCAAATATATGTAAATAAAGGCACATTTGAATGTAAGAAAGAGAGGTTGAAGAGTTGGATATAGTGACTAAAAATATAGCTGATTCAATTAAAATACAAGAGGATAGCTTACATGTAATATCAATCAACAAATATTAATGCTGACTAAAGATGTGCTAGATATGACACTATTACCATGTCTTATTCATAATTTTATATGCCACACATGCTCCACAAGTGATTACTATTATAGGAAAATAAAATCTATAGCAATGGGAAGATTCAAACTATATCATGAAATTTCAGGTAATCTCAATTTTTTAATTCCTATGATCATATACAGTAATAATAATATATTAAAATTACAAAGGCAATTCATAGATAAATTCAGCATAATAAAGAAGTAATAGTTAATGAACTTGTAACATTTATGGAGTATAAATGAACAAGGAAATATTTGACAAGGAACAATTTATATAGAAAAATTTCCGTATTTTACTTTAACTTTGTAGCAATGAGAAGGCAAATTTTGTAATATTCAAATATATTCAAAAGTTCTTCACCAAATTTATATTTACATTCTTTATCAAAATTAAATGCTTCTTTTTTTTCAAAATCATTTCTCAATTCCTAGGATATATAACAATCAACTAAATAATGAATTCATTCAAATACAAAATTTAATATGAACAAATATATATTTTCTATGGGAACTCATTTACTTCTTTAAGCAGTAAATCACAAAGTATGTTAAAAAAAAAGTAAGCCTACAAGAACTTCATCAAAAACAAAAACATTTCTGTAATTACTGCAGTTCCACACTACGTAGTAGTATATTAAAACCACTGAAATTCATAGTAAGAAACTCCAACTTTACTGAAATCCAGTGTTTCTAAAATTTATCTGACCACAAAATCACATTTTGTGATTTCACCAAACATCTATGAACACATTTAACAAATATGCTGTAGTACACATTTTGGAAACACCATCACAAATATTTCAAGAGTTTAATTAATGTGGTCTTCTTGCAAACTCTGCACCAAATCCCACAGTCTCCCTCTATAACATACCAAGAATCCATTCAATTTCCTCTCTTTTGCCACTATCCAAAACCCAAACCACCGTCATCATTTATATTAAAGATTACAACAGACTCTTAGCTGGTGTCTCCAATTTTACTCTCCCAATCAGCTTTTTTCATCAAAACAAAGTACACTAAGAAAGAGAAAGAGAAAGAGAGACAGAGAGAGAGAGAGAGAGAGAGAGAGAGAGAGAGAGAGAGAGAGAGAGATTATTTAAACTCATTAGCCAATTGTCTCCCATAGTACTTAGAATAAAATACAAAAATTTCAAACATGTCCTAAGGCTTTGACATTATGTAGTTGTTAACATATGTGATGTTTTCCCCTACCTCAGGTCTCCAGACAAGCTATTTCCTTTGCTGAAGCTCCCTGCAACTTTTCTTTTTTAGTCTTTTTCTTTCTGTCTCATTCTTTCATCATCATTATAACCATCATCATTATTTTTGTCTCCCTAATTCTTCCTGCTGCTGTTGCTACTTTTCTATTATCATCATCATCATTTTTATTATATCCCTAAGTCCTTCATATCATCATCATCACCATCATCATCATAATCATCATCATTGACTCCTTATTCCTGCTTATCTGTAATTTGTGCTTAAATGTCATGTTCTCAACGCTCTCACTAATCTCCATTCTAATTTAGGTTTAGTAGTGTATCATCTTACAATTTCAGTGAAAGACAATTAGCTGAAAAACGCAGCAGATTAACACTAAAGTTCTAGTTCAGAAGACAATAAACGTTCAGGGAGAACGAGTTAGGCGAATCATCCATCAGAGCCCTAGCTCACACAAACACATTGGGGGAAAAAGAGATGGTAGAGCCTCTGCAGTACTCACTGGGATAAGAAAAAAAGCCATTGCATTAACTGACCTTAAGCTTCTCAAGTATGAAGTTTCTATAGTTATATAAATGGATATTTTTAGAGTCTAGTTCTTGTGTCTTACAATGGGGTTTTCTTATTTTGCTCATGAGTATGCCTTCTGTCCTTGATTCCCATGTCTGTTCCCATGGCTCAGTAGTGGCCTATTATCAGCATAACATGCAAGCAACCTGAAATTCATACCACATTTTGTTAGGGTTCCCATAAATTCCAATAGTGTCTTTTTGTTTTTCTTGATGCACTTGAAATATTTATTTTTCTATTTTGTTATCAAGTGTCTACTATCCTAAGTTAAATCCAGTAAGAGCACAAATTTTATCTCTTTTGCTTAACTCTGTCTGCATACCCAATGAGTAGCAGAGTGCTTCAATGAATGTGCACTATATGAATTATTATATGAAACACTTAATGCCCCAGATATTGTAGTAAGAACTAAAGGTAGAAATGTGATAGTATGTAGGCCCTATCCTTGAATGCTGTGGGAAAGACAGAACATTAAACAGATCATTAAAGGAAAGTTTGGTAAATTTTGAGATACAGCAGGTATCAAATAAGCCTACATAAAATGCTACATAGCTGGGCACAGTAGCATACCCCTGTAAATCCAGTGGCTCGGAAGGCTGAGGCAGGACAATTGCAAGTTCAAAGTCAGCCTCAGCAATGGCGAGGCACTAAGCAACTCAGTAAGACCCTGTCTCTAAAAAAATACGAAATAGGGCTGGGGATGTGGCTCAGTGGTTGAGTGTCTCTGAGTTTAATTCCCAATATCAAAAAAAAAAAAAAGGAAAAAAGAAAAAGAAAATGCTATATAATACATACTCAAAATAGTCTACACTTGTCTAAACTAACATATACTACTCAGAAGAAAAATATAGATACACATATATACATATATATACACATATACATACATACACATGTATATACATGTACATTTTTTGACACATTTACAACTTTGAAATAACCCATTTCTCTCTTTGAAGAAATGCTTAGTCCTTATATTGGTCATAATTACCAACTACAATGAAGCAACATGAAAACAGTTCAAACAAACTTAACCATGTTTATACAAAGTACTCATATACAGAGAAATTATATTGCTACAATGCTAAGAAAAGTTGGGAAAAATGCATGTACACTATTTTTCACAATTATCTTTACTGTCATATGAAACATTTATTTTACATTCATACTATGTCTAACTCATATAAAATAGTATCTCCATTATGTTTCTGGGTAAAAGCAAACGGTATCATTTAATGTCTTAGGGGAAGCAAGTTTCTCTATTGTAGTGAGGTTTTGATCTGATTAGGACACAGAAATCAGAACTGAGTCATCTGCTTATCTCTATGTGGTTAGAAGCTCTGATAATTATCAAGAAAAAAAATCCCCATCAAAGGAACAGATGAGAGTGTTGCAAAAGCTGAAAGGATTTATTGGATAGTGCCCTTCTAGTCATTCCAAAGGTTTATTATGTGGCATAAAAAATTACTTGGTGTCATTTGTGGTACGTTAAGAGCTTTTGTTACTTCTACATCTCAAAGAATTCAATATTTACTTTAAATCATGAAAATAAAACCTACAGATGGAGAAAATACACATTTTATCCTTCTTATATGAATGAGAAGTTTTGAACTTGTTTTCCATATGTAGAGATATGCCACAACTCCTGATGCATAATCACCAACTCTGTCTTATCTTTCTCTACACACAGACTTTGTTTTGGTTTCTAGCTAAAGCTACTCCATATACAGGGTCATTATCGTTCAAATCACTTTTCATTATCAAGAGTCATGAAACTACACTTATAATTGTACTTTATAAGGTAATTTGCCTACTGTTCTACCCTTATTGGGGAGGGTAACCAAAATTATAAAACTTTGCAACATATTATTTAACCTACTTACAATTCCTCCATTTCATCATATAATACTGTAGCTACTTATGCCTCAAATCATGAACATTCCATTGAAATTCATACTTGAAATAGTTTAAAAATATTTTCAGCTATTTGGATTAGTATCCTCTATTTATTAAAATAAAATTAGGAAAAATTCAAATCCTAGAAATTCACTACAGGCCTCATTGTTCTTAGTTACAGCCAACAGAATCTGCTCTGTATAGATAAAGCATAAATGGGATTATGGAAACACCTTAGGGAGCTCCCTGAAATTCCAAGAAGGCCACAAGCCAAACTCAGAAGCTGCAGCCTTGGAAAATGCTCAATCAGAGAATTAGTTGGTTGGTGAAAATATCATTGCCTTTGTACTCAGCTAAGACATCCCAGCTTTTATAGACTCCATAGTTTATACCAAAAAGACTAAAATTAAATTTCAGAAGATTCTCTCCTGCTGGCCCCAGCTAGATGCTCTGTTCACTAAATGAAGTGTACCCAGTATGAATGCATTCCTTATTGTGGAGCCCCATAAATCTAAATCTCCTACAAATACATCTATTAATCAATCCAAAGTGACAGGCCTCTGGTCTCACAAAAAGAGAAGCTGGAAGAATGATCTCTGTCCTTTACTTTGGGAAAGGATTCAGACTTATGTTGTCTCAGACTTTGAATTTGTGTACTCAACATCCATTAATAACAAGGCTCAACTAACACCAAAGTTTTTTAGTCTCTCCTGTGAGTCAGCTCTAGCAGGAGTATGAAAATTATATCACAAACACTCTAACCAATCCCAACTCCATACACCACCAACTACCTTCTATATCTAATCCTTATATCAAGCCAATTTTCTTCCCAGCCAACATCACCCAGGGATAAGAAGTACACAAATAGAGACTGCCTATGCAGTTCACAGTTAGCAGATATCATCAGGCATGCACAGCTGTTTGTTTGTCTTTCTATTGTTGAGAGCCCCAGCAAACTTTCAGACGACCAGCTGATGATTGGCTCACAGCGGCCCCAGCAACATCTAGCTGATTGGCTCCTCTGCGGTGATGCTCATTGGGCTGTTTCCCTGCCCTTTCAGGCCACGGAGCTGCTCATTGGGGGACTTTTTTGGCTTCACCCACGCGACCCAGCCAATCAGCCTCAAGAGCAGGAGGATTGTGGGAGGTGGAGAGGCTGGTGGTTGAGGGAGAGGCTTGTGGGAAGCCAGTGGTGGCAGTTGGGCTCCGAAGGTTTTCCTGAGGAGCTGTTTTGTTTGGCATGTGTGGTTCTAAAAATAAAGTTCGTTTCTTTTGACAAGTGGCTCCTGAATTGTGCCCAGCCAGACTGCGGCATTCTATAGACATGGTCTTGCTAAAATGCCCAGCCTGTCCTGAAACTTGCAACCCTCCTGCCTCAGTCTTCTGAGTAGTCTTACAAGGACATGCTTTCTGAACAGCATTCTTTATCAGTATGTTAAAAATTGAGGAAATTTTCTGTAGAACTGCAGGCTCTTAAATGTAATATTTGGAGAAATTCTCTCTTGACCATGCTACAGCCACCTTAGTTTTTATTTCTACATCTTCTAGTGTAATGTTTCCATCACCAAATGTCCACTTGTCAGCTGTTGATCCATTCCATAACATGGCAAGGGACTGACAAGAAATTCTTTAATCTAGAGTTTCTAAAAGTGCTTTCTTTTTACATTGGAAATAATGGGGAAGGGTCTCCTTCCAGGTTTCCTGGTATTTTTCCATTCTTAGAGATGGCTCTGGAAAGAGCATGATCATCTGTTCAACTTCCTGACATGTAAATTGTTGGGGCTGAGAAACAGGAAATAACAAATATTTCTTTCTCTTTTTATATTTTTATGATGGGTGCTTTGCCCTATACAACTTGAAGATGTTTCTCCTTAACAGAACCAACACACAAGCAAAGGGAGTAAGCTTTGAGTTTCCCCTCTGTCAGAAAATTACACCCCATTGTCTTATACAGGACAGAAACAGGACTGGGTGACAGTTGTTTTTTAATCCTATTGCTATTATTGTTCAGAAACATGATGAATCAGGAATTTTAAAGACTCCTTAATAGTCTTATCAGTTCATCTCTGATTATTCTTAATGACCAATGGTTTCAATCAGTCTTAACATTTTTAAAAAGTAAGAGAGAAGATGTCAATTTTCATAAATTTTTCAGGGTAACTCAAAATATTTTTTGTTTTATTACTTTGCTCCTAAAGAAAAATGTCTTTATTATCACATGAGCCTATGATTTACTCTATGAAATAAGAAAATGTCTTTATATTACAGACACAAAAGTACAAAATTAAAATTCTAATTTTTATATTGAACTCCTTATATGCTAGTTTTATTTGTGTAGATAAACACAACAAAGTAAATTTATTAAACTCTAAAAGAATTATCAAAATCTTAAGGTAAATTGGGCCTAGTGTGGATGCTTGTAATCCCAGCAGCTCAAGCAGGGGATTACAAGTTAAAAGCCAGCCTCAGCAATTTATCAAAGCCCTAATTAATTTAGTTGGACCCTGTCTCAAAATAAAAAATAAAAAGGGCTGTGGAAGTGGTTCAGTGGTTAAGTACTCCTGGGTTCAGTCCCTGGTACCAAAAAAAAAAAAAAAAGTATGATTTTTTTATTTCAAATTATAAAACTTATTATGACTATCAATAATTATCAGGATTGAGTATTACACTTAACTGCATGAAACAACAAAGACCAGAAAATTACCAAAAAGCTAGATGGAATGAAATGGCTTTGTACAGAAATGTTAGAAACATTATCTGAATTTTGTAAACCTTCACAAAAGAATAATAGCAAATTTTTGTTCGTATAATAAATTTACTGCTTAATTGGTTGATAATTTGTTTTTAAGAGTCTTAAAAAGTATATTATTCATCTTTTTCAGTATTGCAAAAATGAAAGATTCATTTTCTCAACAGTTGGAAAATCAGAAATAAATAAAAATAAGAATAATAAAATTCCTTTTAATCTCACCTCCTGGAAATAATTACTTAGACTAGTTTGTGCAAAAAAAAAAGAAAGAAAGAAAAGAAAAGAAAAAGAAGGTTTAAATAAATAGCATTGAGAATGTTGGTGTCCTCTCCTTTACCCATGGCAGATGCCTGTTCCAGTGACTATAGTATTTGCCTTCCAATACTTCCAAGACCAGTGTGGGATCCAATCAATATTTACATGCATTCACTTATATTCCCATTATATGTACATAATTTCAAGCAACCTATTGTTTTTATTTCTTACTTAAGAAATCCAGAACATATTCCTAGGTCATAAGACCTTTTCACGTATCCTTTTATAGGACACTTGAGCATTCAAATGTATGTGGCTTATACATTTTACTGTGAAAGCCTTCAGGCTCAGTGATGAAGCATGTGTGCACATGATGTAAACTTCATTGCATTAGAAGGCTTCTAATATATTTTGGTAAATTGTTGTTATAAGGCCTTTAAAAAAAAAGTTTGTTTCAAATGTTAAGACTGTGGGAAATGCCTGGATGTTAGATACTTAGTTTGTAGGATACTTTCCTAACTTTTTAAAAAGTTTCCCTGAGCCAGGAAGCAAAGTGGCTTTGTTTTGTCAATAGTTAAGGGTCTTCTATAATTAAATTGCAAAAGGAACCTACCCTGAAAAGAAAAAAAAAAAGGAGGGGGAGGATTTAGGGACAAAAACCTTTTTTCTAGCTAGAGTAGTAAAAAATAAAGAAGAAACTGGGGCATTCCAGTAAAAGAATTTATAAAGGAGAATCTTAGAATTCCACACCTGTGTATACCAATAAATGTTAACAACATTCATTCAACTTCTTCAAAAGTAAAAGGTAGACAGATTTTGACAACTACCTAGAATGCAGTGTTTTTATCTTTTGTGTTTAGCCAGATAACCACTGACAGCTTCAATTACCCAGCTACTATTATGCAAATGAAATTGAAGCCAGAAGTCCTGCACCTGTGCTTGCCTCTGGATTTAATATTTCTAATGAGTTCTTAAATCCTGTTCTGCAGACATGCATGTGTGATTGCTCAACTCAGATTACAGCAGGGCAGGTGAAAAGCTTTTCAAAGGGAGACAATATTTTCAAGGAATTCAATAAACCATAGTATATGTAGACACTTTCAGATGGGATATAGACAAAAGAACAAAAAACTTATTAAGATATTTGTTAGTATTGAGATGCTTGGCCTATGGACATCAAAGTAACTAGAATAGAAAGGTAAGGAAAACATCTTAGGTATTCACCAAGCTTTCTCCTTGTAGGAGGTCCTTTGTATGCCCTGGGCAGCCACCCCCAGTGGAACTAAACCAGATCTTTGGTTGTCTTTAGCTCTGTGGATTTTTCTATTTGATAAATGATATGTGCAACTCAAATTAATTGTAACCTATTTCACTGTGTTACTCTAATGACTAACACATAGCTCTATGAGTATTAGTAAAAATAGTAACAACAACAAAAATAATAGCTATTAACATGTAATTGGTACTTACCTTGTATCAGATATAGGTTATAAGGTTTTTTGAGATTTATGTAACTTACCTGTAGCAGGTCATTTCATAGTCACAGATTAATGAGAAAATGACAATTTAAGTTTACAAATGAGAAAACTAAATTTAGCTGCATAAGCCAACTAGCTCAGGCCCCCATGATGGATTAAAGAACAGCAGGAGAAAATCCTTACTCTATCTAACACTATGGAGAAGTGAACAAAGCAAGATAAGTGTGGTTTTCTGATTCTACGTGCTAGAATATTTAAAAAAAAAAAAAATGGGGGCAGAGGGAAGTCCAGAGCTGTATAATTGATTAATTCCCATTTTTTAATACCCATGTTTCCTTTTGACAATTTTTCCCATACTTAGCATAAAGTATACAGAAAAATATTGCATTATTCTCTATGCTAATTTCTCTTATTTAAGAATAGGAAAAGTGTTAAGATATAATAAAGTATCCCAAAAAGCCAGATCACCAAGATAATAAATACCCACTTGAGATCTGAAGATGGCTTTTGCTTCCCCATGGCCTGAGTCTAAGTAAGAAGAGGAGGAAAAGCTAATGGTAGAAGCAACATGTCATCAGCCTTTTAAAAAGTCTTTCCAGGAGCTCCAACAGTGAGTTCCTCCTGTGTCTTACCAGTCAAAAATGGACCACATACCCACATCTACTAGCAAAGGAGGTTAGGAAGGTATTTTTGACTGGGAACATTGTCACCTTGAACCAAATCAGACATCTATTTTTAATGAAAAAAGGGGGAAAGGACATAGAAGTCACTATCAATTGCTTTTCATACTGTAGAATAATCTCAGTAGTTTTTGTGTTCTGATTTTTTTTTTTTGTACTGGTGATTAAACCCAGGGCTATTTAACCATTGAGCCACATCCCCAGCCCTTTTTAAAATTTTTTAGTTTGAGACAGGGTCACTGAGTTGCTTAAGGCCTCAGTAAATAGCTGAGGATGGTCTCGAACTTGCAATCCTCCTAACTCAGCCTCAAGAGTCACTGGGATTACAGGAATGCACCACCACACCCAGTGCTCTGTTTTGTTTAAAAGAGGACAGAAGACCATAATTTAAATTTAAAATAATCCTAAATTGAAAAATAGTATCAGCTTTAGGTGGCATTTGGTGCTCTGAAGTGACAGTTAAAAACAAAATTTTGAGCTACAAGCTAAAATATTGGAAACTAGTAAAATGAACAAGCATTTTGTTTCACTCTTGAAAAAGTGTTTTAGTTGTATTCTACACATCTGAAAGACACTTATAAAATAATGTACAGGTAAATGTATAATTTCTTGAAGCACAAAGACAGAAATTTTAGGTAATGCATGATTTCTTTCATCTACATTTCACATCTAATACATGGGAAATTTTTGAGAGCTACCTTGAAAATATGTCTGAAATCTGGTTATGTCTTGCTATTTCCACTCTCCTCATGTCATGGGTCATCTTCATCTCTTGTCTGGATTATTCAATGGCTCTTAACTGATATTCCCCCTTCCTCCTTGGCCTTTCAACACAACAGCTACAGCCAAACTTTTAAATGATAAAGTTATTTCTGTCTTTGCTTAAAGCCACCTAAAAGAGTTTTATACACACACACACACACACACACACACACACACACATATATATATGTGTGTATATGTGTGTGTGTGTGTGTATTTTTTTCCCCTAAACAAAACTTCAAGTTTGTATTCTGAGAGGGGAGATCCCACCTGAGTTGTGCCATCATAAACCCGGACACCACAGGGCTTGAATCTCACTTCTGACCAACTCTCAGTTCCCAATCTAGCCACTCCTTGTAGCGCATTTCACTTTAATGCCTTTGCACATGCTCCCACTCTGCTTCCACTCTGCCTGGAGCACTTTCTCCCCTAAATCTGCTCCCACTTTCTTCTTTAATTCCCTTTCATCTCTTCCTAGGTGTCAGCATTCCAGTTATGCCTAATGGCTTTATAAAGTACAGGCACACTGGCCTCTTCCCTAGCACTCCTTCTCCTACCCGTCATTTCACTGTACTTATCATCAGCTAACACACAATATGTCAATCATTACTTAGCTTCTCTCTCTCTCCTTTCCAAGGAGTAACCTCCACTTTTTATTAACTGATGAATCCTTGGGTCTGCCCTAATGTCAGGCATGGAGGGCATAATAACTATCTGCTAAATGGCTTGATGGACATCACTATTTAAATAAAAAGAGGAAAAGTCATATAGTTAAAAAAAAAAAAAAAAAAAGAGCCGCATGCAATGGCACATGCCTGTAATCCCAGTGGCTCTGGAGGCTGAGGCAGAAAGATGATGAGTTCAAAGAAGCCAGCCTCAGCAACTAAGAGAGACCCTCTCTCTGAATAAAATATATAAAAGGGCTGGGAATGTGGCTGAGTGGTTAAGCACCTCTGGGTTCAATCCCTGGTACAAAAAGTAAGGAAAAGAAATGGGTATGGCATAATGGAATGAATTTCATTTGCTTTTCTTTTTCTTTTGCCTAAGATTTTTATAATTTATAGATTTATAGTCCAGGAAATATCACCTTGTAAGGAAGATACTCATACTATCCCCTAAAGAAAAGTTGTAATAGTAAAACACCATGTCCCTGAGTTACCCCTTTTCTGTTACCCAAAACCTAGCCAGGTTAAGGGAACAGTGAGAGCAAGCCTGAGCTTGAGAAACCCAGGTACTTATTATCTTGAAAGACACTCTTTCTCCCACGCACACTGGGATCTAAGGCAAGTTAGTATTGTCTGTGGAAACCCACCTTCTCCTTGGGATGCAGGTCATACAAGTGAGCTAATGCTGACTATGTTACTGCTTCTGCAGTCGAACATGTAAAACCCTTCTGAGTAACATGGGGATGGAACTGAGGACACCATGAAAAGAATGTCTCACTTGGCAGCCTGTAGTCACTGGACAAAACACTAGGAGGCCCAGCTTGTCAAAGCACTGTTGAGGGACACAGGGGCTATGTGTTCAGCCTAATGAAACTCATTTCTTCTGGAAGCAATCACTGATCTCTTGTAAGCTCTCCCCAATAAGTCCCATGTGTTGCATGCCACCTTCAGGCATTTTCTTTGACCTGTCAGCAACCTATCCCCCACTGCCTTGGCACAACTGTTGACAAGACAGTACTCATTATTTTAAAGTATCTTTAAAATCATCTCACTTGACTATGTGAGAAAGTTTTGTATCTTACAAATTACACACACACACACACACACACACACACACACATACAGAAGTGAAAAAAAAATTATACACATCTGTTCCCAGATAGCTCTTTAAACAATTCCCTACTAACAGAAAAAAAAAAATGTGTATTATGGTAGTCACTCAGAGGACTACTAATTATTGCTGAAGCAATAATTAATCCACATTAGTGAGCTCCAGCCAATCATCGGCACAAATTGAAAGAAAATAACACAACACATCACCCAATAGGATTGAGTAGTTTTTAAAAATCCATACTATGACATGGATTCTCATACTATTTTCTAATGTTTAGAAAAATAAAGATATAACTGTCTTAATGATCTAGTGTATTCTAAAAATGAACCAGGGAAGGCTTCTTATGCTGTTTATATGACTAAACTGAGATCTGAAAGATGAGTCATATTTATTACCAGAAAAGGATTGGAAGGGAGCCTCTGAGACAGAGGAAACAGCACAGGGAAAGGAGTGGACCTGAGAGAACACGGTGCCGGCAGGGGTGCAAGTGGTGGTTTAGACCTTCAAGGACTCAACAGGGAAAAAAAAAGGAAAGGAAAGGTCACAGAGGGTCTAGACATGACTGAATTTGGGGAAGATTGCTTCAGAAAATAAGTTGAAATGGAAAAAAGCTGTAAGATCAAGATGGTCCAATGTCTTGAATGAGACAGTGAGTGGGTAGAAGTAAATGCATCTGGGATTGTTAAGGTGGGGAAAATGGGAGGACCCAGGAATTGTTTGGGCATTCCCAGAAAGGACAGAATTGTAAGAGTAAGGGAGTTGCCCTTAGTGATGATGATGACATTCATTGAAATTTAAATACTGGAGGGAAAGTTGAATCTGGAGAGAAAAGAATTCATTTCTTTCAGGATATACTGACTTTGAGATTACTATAGGATATTCAAGGCCAAACCCAGGCTTCCCTCATACAATCCATGACAAAATCCTATTGGTTTTAACTTCAGAGAATATGGAGGATCTGATGTCATCACTTCCCACCATTCCTCTGCTTTTACCCTACTGCAAGCCACCTCCAACTTCCTCTAGGATTATCACAACCCTCTTCTAATTGGCCTCCTTTTATTCTCTCCTGTTTACAACTGATTTTTCAATGTAGCCACCAGAGTAATTCTCTTAAATTGAAAACAGAATGTGTCACTGCTTGGCTCAGTACCTAATGACCACCTATTTCACACTGAAGAAAATCTGAAGTGTTTAATATGGCCTCTAAGTTTATTCTTCCCACCCTTAGTCCTGACCCTTAGATCAACTATCTAACTGCATCTCCTTTTTCTCCTCCCTGCCCATACTGAGACAAGCCGAGGATGTTCCCATCTCAGGACTCTGTACATATACCTGTTGCCCGGGACACTCTGTACCTGCCATCTGCATATCTTGCTACTAGATGCCACTTTAGCAGAAGCAGCTTCCCTGACAAAACTGCCTGGAATATCATCTTGATCCTCTCTAGCCATTTAGTCATCCTTATCTTTCTTTACAATACTAATCATTGCCTGAAATTATATTATGCATATATTCATTTGTTAATTGTCTACAGCCCCCTGTGGCATGTAAAATTTATGAAAAAAAAAAGCCTTGATAGTTATTCCTATCAGTTAGAACTGGTCCTGGCACAATGTAATTGTTCAGTAAATATATATTATTTTTAATGAATTCAAGTGAAAATGGTGATGATATCCAAAAGGCCACTGAATATATTCATATGAAAAGATCCTGGAATAAGATTGAGAGGCTGGCATCTGGTAAAGGTCCTCTCGCTGTAATTCTATGGTAGAAGGTGTAAGAGCAAGAGAGAAGGAGGAAGGAACCAAACCAACCCTTAATAATGAAGACACTCCCTCAATAATAGCCTCAGTCCATTCATGAGAACAGAGACCTTGTGTTCTAATCACCTCTCCAAGGTCTCACTTCTTAATGCTGTTAAATTTCAACATGAGTTTTGAAGGGACATTCAAACCATATCAGTAGCAATTTGTGAACTGGGCCTTGAAGTATATTGAAATATATTGAGAATGTCTCCACAACACAGGGAGATATGGCATTTCAGAGCGGAAGGAAAAAGAGCAGGCTAAGGTGTAGGAATCGTGAGAAGCTCCTCATGATTCTGGCGTGACAAGTAGCTAATCTGGCTCTAGTGTAGGGCATGAGGGACTGAAGTGGCAGGAAAAGTAGAACTTAATGACAACCAGCAGAAAATAAGAAAGTGGAGATTTCCCTCTTCACAAAAAGGAATGTTGTCAAGAGTAAGAGGCTGAATTCTCTAAGAATCAGACTTTGAACTTCTGAGACTTTTCTTGGGCGTCTTGGTGGGCACAACAGAACTGGGCAAAGGGAAGGTGTAACTGATGCAAAGTGACAGAGGTCTCAGAGCTGGTGCAGCTCTTCAGAGTCGTCCAATTTGAGGCTAAGAGTCCAGACATGGATGTCCTGTCCTGGCATCAGTTATTGAATGTGGGCTGCCCATAGGGTGTGAGCAGAGGCTGGGAGGTGAGGGTTCACCTTGAACCATCAGCTTCTTTCTAAAAGGGCAATTCCTGGAGAGGAATTCAACTGTGAGGCTACCACAGCCAATATCTCCTGGCAGATGGAGAATAAGTGCCTTGTTGTAAAGGTGGCTCTAACCATTTCTCCTTGGTGTCTGACACATGGTGAGGCACCAAAACAGAAAGAGCTAGAGGGAGACACAGGAAAGCATGTTGCCTTTTTCTTTTCAAACAAACAGGCATAAGTATGTTTTAGGGAAAGATCCAGTAAAAAGATTTGAGTTTGCAAATCTAAAAGAGAAGGTCTACTGAACTCAAAGAATGGCTCCAAGAATTCTAAGAACTAGAATCAGACATGAAAGATCTAAGAGGTACCAGGGTAAGATTAAAATTTATCTAGCACCTTCTGATCTAGCTTTTCCCGTTAACTCACGAGAATAAGACACTAAAAAAAAAAAAAAAAAAGAAGAAAAATATAGCTACACTAAAAACCAAGAATATTGATTACCTATCAGATCTCAAGAACAGTGTTCATCTAAAGTGTGGGTGGAGCTTTGGATCAGGACCAAAACAGGAAGATGTTAGGGGCGATGAAAGTGAGGGAAAAAAAGCAGCTATTCTCTTCTTCAATACCTGAGGTCACTGGGCCTATTTAACTCCCCTTCTCCAGTCACTTTGTTTCTTTATGTAACAACATCACAGAGTATCACTTTTTTTCAATCCTATACACAATGTTGACAAAAGCATTCATAAGAAGCTATATAGGCCTAATATATTTCAAAACAGAGGGACCACACCAGGCAAGGATCTCCTTGTATTCTCTCAATCTTCTCAGATGCAGGAAGACCTCAGTACCATGAGAACATGTATGCCTTTGGGGCATAATTTGGTGAAGATATAGAACAGCTGAACTACTACTGTCTATGGAGAATATTCACTGATGATTTTTGGGAAATGCATTGACATTTCCATGTGGAAGGTGAAGGAGGAGACTTTAAGGACAAAAACTCTTTAATGAGAAGTGGATTCTTCCAGGAATGAAGGTAAAGTTTAACCCTCCCTATTTTGTCAGAGAAAGTTATCACAGAAAGAATGCTGATCAAGAGCAGGACCAGGTGAACTCTAGCACACTGCTATTGGGTATACTCCACCTAGCTGGTACCGTCAATATTTTGTGCTCAGGGGAGATAAAGGAGTATAAGAACACCTCTCCCAGAACACCATTTTAGGCAGGTTTATTTCTGTTTTGTTTTGGGGGTTTGTTGTTGTTGTTGTTGTTGTTTGGTGATACATACTTCAATGAAACAATATATTAGGCACTCAATATAGAGTTTTTAAATGAAAAAAAACTAAAATAAAAAAGAAATTAAAATTTTAAAACTAAATGAAGAGCTTTAAAAGTCATCACCTGTTTTTTTCCAGGCTGTCTCCAAATATGTGTTGCCAACTCTCCAGCGAGACCTCAAATTATTATTTGTCTCAAATGGAGATGGGGGAGGCAGCTAGGCATACAAAGCCTTTCCTCTATAGTGTTCTCTGTCCTGGCCCAGCACTCACTCAATGAAGTTCTGACAAAACAATGGGAGAAATCCTAGTGGAACACACTTTCTAAGAGTCACTTTGTGAACCTGTAATCAAAGCTCTCACTAGTGCTAAGCAGTAAGAAGTCACAATTCCCCTCTGCATGTTCTCTTCTTAGAGCAACACTTCACAGATGAAATTCTGTGCTCAGAGCTAACTCAAAATTAGGCTCCAGGTGCAGCCTGAATTGTAAATGCTACAGGGCCCTTAACCTCTTTGCTTTTGTGACTTACAATATGCAACATACATTTATGTGCCCAAGATTTTAGTAGTTAGCTGATGGTGTTGACACATATCTGGCTATGTCAATTAAAATCCCTATATTTCCTAGTACTAGACCTCTATAAACCTGACTCACCACCAGACCACAATCTCCATTCTGCACTTAGGTGGCTGACTTTCCAAACTTAAAATCTAAGATTTTCTAGAGTTGTATCTCATTGTTTGGAGCCCATTCCAGGCTGTTGTCATATTTTTAAATTCCAATTCAAACACGTCAATTATTCTTTAAAGCTTTAAGTTACTGAACTTATATTTGTTCAACAAATATTAACTGAGTGCTTTCTGTGTGCCAGTAACTATGCTAGGCAATGTAGTTACAGAAATGAGGATAAAGTAGATTATTTTATCAACACCAGTATCAATAAAATTATTGACACCTCTCTGAGCAGGACTTCTGGTATAGCTCCCACCCACGTGTCCCATCGTCCTGGGCACTTGACATTTTGGCATGCTGTTCACTTGTCCAGTACTTCTGGGCTTGTGTGTATTCATATATGCTCTTCTTTCTGCCTGTCATACATTCACAGGCTTCTTCTTTAAATACCACTTACTTCTTGAGGTCCTAACTCCAGTGTCAACACAGGCCATGGGTGACCAACTTCAAATCATCTGAAGGCCCATATTCACTTACCAGGCATGGAAACACCTTGGTGCAAAGTTGGTGCGCTTCACACATGCTGTTACCTTTCCCTGCTCACCAATCTGTGCTTATGCAGTCATTTTCTCTTCCGTGAATCCATATCTGAATATTATTATATTATTCCTCTTATCTGACCAAGATCTTCAGAACTTTCCTCCCTCTCCAAACAAAAAAAAAAAAAAAATTTAATGAAAAATAGACTGACCTGCATTCTGAACAGTTTCACTATTCTCCCTATTTCCTTGCCCCATTTCAAACCTAAGTTCTCTAACAAATAACTAGCAAGTGGATGAGTGGATATCATTGTTCTAAATCCTCAGTGATGCCTCTGGATCCTCAGATCTGTAGAAATCCATGAGAGTTATTGATCTTTTATGGCTTATACAGCCCTCCAGCTTTCTACCCTGTCCCTCCTTGCTGTTTATATACCAATCTCTTAGTTATGTCCCCACTTCATTGAAGGTTTTTTGTTCTTAACATCATTTCCTGCATAAATATTAATATCAACCTGGGTGTCTTCAAAGTTCATACAGACAGATCTTAATCTCTCATTTCCTCAACCTTCTGGTCTTCAGTGAACCTTACTTCCATCCCACTATGCAAATCAACTCTCGAATCCACATCATTGACTTTGTCCTCACCTGTGACTTGTCCACTCCCAAATTCTTCAATTCAAACAATCAGCGCTGTCCATTATCCTAATTTTACCGCTCAGTTTTTCCATTCTGTACCTATTCTTAGATTGAAGCATGACACCCAACTTATAAATGCTTCTACTTTCTTCCTATCAAATAGCCTAATCATGTCCATTCTCTCTCATGTTCACCTCCATAAGTGCAATACCAATCACTGTCTTCCATAACCTCAAATCCCTTGCTTGTAATATACCCTGATTGATTTAAATTAAAGGTCTGCCTCCTATATCTGGAAGCTGAATGGTGCTTGGGAAAATACGTAGTCTATATCAGTGCCACCATGGATCTATGGCCCATAAGATCAGTTTACTCACGACTGTCTAGGAATAGTTTTGGTTCTCACTATAAACTCTCCATTCCTCATAAATCCACTTCAAAATATCTACACTCATCTCTCAAAGCTCCATCTGCATCTTTTGTCAGTTAAAACAATAATCTTAACATCACACAGCAAAAATTAAGACAAGGTAATTTTCCAGCTTTTCTTGCACACATCTGATCTACAAAATAGTTGTATCCACGTGCATATTTACTTTCTGCCTTTTCTCCTGCTATGGGTGGAGAGAAGTCCAGTCTCCCAGATAAGATCATTTCCCTTCCCTGGTCTGTATCACACATCTGCCAGTTTCTTATAGCCCACCTCTATTAACTTCTTAGGAAGTTAATAGGACCAGCACATCAGCATGCACAGATCTTTCTGATTTAAAACAACAAAAATCCTTACTAAAACTGGTGACCATTTGTTTTGATTTCCTATCTCTTTCCTTCCTGCTCCATCATCACATTTTTTATAGTGTTACTGTATATAGATTCATATTTAAACATCTCCCATTTACACAACAAATTCTGTACCTAGACATTTCACTGAAAACTCAGATCTCATTAAAATTACAAATGAGCTACTTAATGATAAACCTAATGGAAGCTCATCTGTCTTTATCTTACTCCACTTAATCACTTGATAAGAATTTATGGAATTCTTCTTACATCAAGACCTGAATTATGTGCTGAAGAAAGTTATACAAATATGAACTCAGTTGTTGCTCTTGGAAATATGAACTCTGAGGGGTTATTCTGATAATAATCTAACAATGCATTGAAAAAGATGCTTCTTGTTCTTACTGAAAGAATATCTTTTTACTTTATTCCCAACTGATCTCTATGTCCATACCCTCACCTGCAGCCTCTCCACTCCCAAACTCTGGAACTCAAGTGCTCCATTCCCAAATCTATGAGAGCTCCTGATAAGCTCTAAGATGACAGTTACTTTCTTAAAAATCAAACCAACAGATTTTTGGTATCTGAAGGTTTTCTCTTTTCTCCAATCACCACACCTTCCTGTGCCATCTTCACATGGTAGGAGGACAAACAAGCCCCTTGGGCCTCTTGTAAAAAGACACTAATCTCACTGAGTTCTGCTCTGGTGACCTAATCACCTCCCAAGTTTTCTGTTTCCTTCTATCTGTCACACCCTTTTCTCCTACAGCATTTCTTACTTTTTCTCCTTTCTTGTGCTATGATCATGTAAATTATCCATTACATTTAACAAGAACCTCCTTTAGTACAAGCTTTATAGGAAACTTTCTTTTTGTCTTCTAACTACATCTCAAAGCATTGCATATTAAAGATTTCCAAAATATTGCTAAATCAATGAAAAGACAAAAGATTACATGTATGTGCATAAAAATAAATGACTCAGAATTAAAGTCACAATTATGCATACACCCCAACACCACTGGGTAAGTCTGCTAGGGATACTATAATAAGATATCTTGGACTGGGTAATGTACAAATGATAGAAATGTACTGCTCTATTTCCAAAGTCTAGAAAGACCAAGATTAAAGTGCCAACAGATTTTTGGTGTCTGATGAAGGTTTTCTCTTTGCTCCAATCATCACACCTTCCTGTGGCATCTTCACAATAGTAGGAGGACAAACAAGCCCCTTGGGCCTCTTGTAAAAAGACACTAATCTCACTGAGTTCTGCTCTGGTGACCTAATCACCTCCCAAATATGATCACTTTGGAGATTAGATATCTATACATAAATTTTAGAGACCCAAACATTCTGGCCATAGTATTCCCTTCCACAAAAAGGCAGTTTTATTCATGTCTGTAATTCCATGAGGCACAGAAATCATCCATATAATTTCTGAATCATAGCCTGTTTTCCTACTGTCCTGTGACATCATATTTTCTTTTAACCCCAAGAACAAAGTTAAACAGAAATAAACTTAAAGATCTGTCTTCATTGTTGACACATAAACTAAACAGAAATTTAGGTTCTGATTTTTAAAAAAGTATACAGAAATATGTAAACTTTTCAAAATTTAGGCATAGTATTCTGAATCCTGCTAAGTTTTTGCTAACTTTCTTTCTTTCATTTTTTCTTTCTTTCTTTCTTTCTTTCTTTCTTTCTTTCTTTTTTTGAATAAAGACTTAGCCTATAAAGACCAAATGAAATGGAGAATACAGAAATAATTTTGGGAAGTAAACCAATTAAGATGAACAACAGGGATAATAGTGCTGGAATTTCTTCAACAATAGAGTACAGAGGACCATTTATTTCAAGGACAATCTTAGTTTTTAATTAATTTCATGTTTTAATGTTTCTACACACAGATATATTTCTGGACGTTTTCCTTCAAGCAGTCACCTGCACAGCTCAAGAAATCCAGTTCAATGGGAAAGTAGTTTGGGGACATAGCAACAACTGCTGTCTGACTTAAAAATATCCCTTTTGAGTTTTAAATTAAATGATTCCAGTAATCCCAGTGGTTAAGGAGGCTGGAGCAGGAGGATCTCAAGCTCAAAGCCAGCCTCAGCCACTTAGAAAGGCCCTAAGCAACTTAGGACCTGTCTCAAAATTGGGGAAAAAAAAAGAAATAGAAAAATTAAAAAGGAATGGAGATGTGGCTCAGTGGTAAAGTACCCCCAGGTTTATCCTCAGAACCAAAATAAATAAATAAATAAATCTAAAGAAATTTAGTCATGGTGCTTTTCTGTAGAATAAGATAAAAGTTCAGCATACTGTTTTTGATGTTTGAGTATTACATCAAAAGAAACTTAAGCAAAGGAGCTCATGGTACCAAAATTTTTTAATCTTTTCTATTACAATAGAATAATTCTAGGTGGCTTGATGAGAATCATTACTATTTTGTGCACTTTATACTCAGAAAACTTTTCTCATCAAATATAGTGTAGAAATAAGACAAAATAGGCTTTAATACAATAATTTGAGATATTAAATCTTTTTTTTTCTTGCTTAATCCAGAAATTTCATGACATACTCATTGAACTTTGAAGTGGTCATGCTTTTATCCCCATTAGATTTTTTTTCTAAAGGAGATAAAATGATACTCTTTCTAATAACTAGAATATATTCAAAGAGGTAGGTAGGACAAATAGAAAGGATTGAGAAAGGTGGTACCATGAGGTTAGTAATGACAAGAAGCTATAAAGCTTAAGTCTTTGATGTGATGCAATTGTTAGATCAAGGGACTATTGGGCTTTAATCATTTTAATTTGGTAACGGCTTGCCAGTTACCAATTTGTTATATACCTGAATCACCCTATTTTTATACTAATAATTCTCTTCCTATTGACTTGAAGAACTAAAGACTTTTAAAGTCTAACCCAGTCTATTCTTGGCTTTCTCTTTATCTATTGTCAGATTATAGACATTTAAAGTTTATTGCAATTATTGACTACCTCTTAAAAAATAAAATTGGCTTAAGTGTTATTAAATTCCTGAAAGATTAATAATGTGATCAAAGAGCAAAGCCCATCTCTTAAAAGTTAGCTCTCAAACTTTGGTTTCAAATTACTGTCTGAAAAGTTCATGGCCTACCATTGTCCCTATCTCTATGTTTTTGTTTTTGTTTTTAAGGATATTACACTGGAATCACATACCATCCATCTGACTGGGAAAGGAATTTGGATCAGAACATGGGAAGAACATTTCTGAGGAACTAAAAAATGATAACAGATAGAATTTCAATAGCAATTCTATAATAGAAATTCATCAGAACACCATTCAAGAATTCCCGTTATCTCCTGGTACTTAACCTTCTTTTCCTCCTTCATGTTTAAACATATATGAATTTAGATTTCTCAGCTAATATTTTACATGATTGGTTTAATTAATTTTTTGTTTATGTGTATATTTTATCTCATCTCATAAATATGGCCAATGATGAGAGATTCCCTGAGTAAAAGTTTATCATTATCATTGTTTGAAAGACTAAAAATACTGTTAACTTATAACATTCAAATTAATCTCTAAGTACTTAAGAACATCACTTATTGCTATACATTCACTCATTAAATATATGTATAGGTACCTAATGAATAACAGATTGTGCTACTTTAGGGAAAAATTTTTCAGAGTTTACTTGGGGATGAGATTATCTAACAGAGACTTAGCCTCCAAAATATCTGTATTGAAATAACCCAAACTCTTGAGTATTGTGCAAATTAAAACATTTACAGCACTGAAATACATGAGAAAAAATGGGCTTGCATTTTAGACTACTGAAATAAAATATGCTAGAGCAGCGGGGTACTTTTTTTTACTTGAAAAAAATTGAACTGGAAAATATTTGGAGGAATACATTATAAAACAAACTACTAAGAATCACAAGTCAGAAGAAATTACACTTGCTTTGAGTGGACACAATTTTTAAAACTGTGTGGATCATAGCATCCAGAGTTTCTTAGGGTCTAACAATACTTCATATGCAAATTCCCTCTATGAGGTAGTATAGGTATATATCAACCAAAGTACAACCTTTTTGAGAATAAAAAAGTGTTATGAATTACTATACTGGTACAACTGACAAACTCAAATTATCTAAACCAAGCCACATGCAGATGGTGTCCTTAATATCAGGGGATATAAGAACATACATTTGTCTTTAAATGGAAATTGAGCAATATTAAAACTAGAACACAATCTAGATTACAATTAGAAATATTCTTGACCTACTATTTATTTGGGGCTTTTATTAAAAACATATTATTATAAAATTTATTTGAATCTTCATCATTAATCATTTATGTGGAGAGAGATAGATACAAAGAAAGAAATAGGGAAATTACAAAAATGCCAAATACAGGAGTATATGTAATTAAAGTTAATCTTACAGAAGGAAGTACAAAGCTTTTCCCCCCCACTATTATTATCACTTAATCATCTAATAGGCTTTATTACACTTCCTTGATCTTGGCAGCCAGAGATACTTTTGACTCAAGCACTCCAATGTGATTTCTCTGCAGATAGACAGATAGATAGTTACTAAATATATTAGTTGAGAATTGACCAAAGGTGTTTATCAGGAGTTTATATTGCAAACAATCACCGCTTAAAATGATGTATTTTAATATTGTAGCTCCACTACTTGCCCCCAAAATGGCTCTTGTTGTGAGGTCAAGTTCAAAGTGCTCTTCAGAGGCATTTATTGGACCTGGCTATCCCAGAGAAGGCCAATGACAACCTCTCTGTGAGATGTTAAAGCAAATTTGTGTTGTCCTGGTTTTGCACTCATGTATAGATGTGCTAACATCATTAATGTATTCCCTTCAGGCTCTTTGCTGGCCCAGGAATACTGAAACTGCCACCAGGGCACAAGTCTAAATCAGTAGTGTTGAGAACGCAGAGCTGTGTTGGAGGAGGTTTGGGGAAGTGTTCTCTGCATTATAGATTCTCACTGAAAATGGCCTCAAATGAAAGTATTATTTAAAAACACACCTGCCGAAGCAAAATATCAAAAAAAGAAACAAAAATGAAATAGACCCATTTCTATTTATTTTATTCACCATGAATTTCCTGGGCACTGCTATGTTTTGGATAGGTTGCCCCCAAAGCCCATGACTGAAGGCTTGATCTCCAGGGTCACACTACTGGGAGGTGGTAGAACTTTTAGGAGGAAGTCTTAGTGGGATATCTTTAGGTTACTGGGGGTATGGCTTCATAGCAGACTGTCAAAAACTGATCTCATTCTCTCTCTGATCCAATATGAGAAGTGACTACTCTCTGTGACACATTCCTACAATTGCTATCAATTGCTATAAACTGAGGTCAGAACAATACTCACTCCTACCCCCTAACTAATTTTGGATGTTGAACCTCAAAACTGTGAGCTAAATAAACCTTTTATTTTCTTATTTGGTATCAGGGATTGAACTCAGGGGCACTCAGCCACTGAGCCACATCGACAGCCCTATTTTGTATTTTACCCTTTAAGACAGTGTCTCACTGAATGGCTTAGCACCTCGATCTTGCTGAGGCTAACTTTGAACTCACGATCCTCCATACCACTGGAATTACAGCATGAGCCACCACACCTGGCAAACTTTTCTCTTTATAGAGTTAGTTGCCTCAGGAATTTCACTGTAATAACAACACTATTGGCACCTAGCCTATTACAGGCCCTAAAAATAAAATGGGGAAACAAAAGGCACAAGAGTTCTGTTCTCAAGCTTTCCTTTCAAAAAATTATTCTAATACATGGGAGTATACTAAGTATACTAAGGTAGTGCCTTAGGAGCTATTAAGATAAAGAGCAATACTATGTGTGAGACAGTGACACTAAATAAAAAACACCGATATCTACCTATCTTAGTCTCCACATTTTTTTCTTATTTTTAAGTGACACTTATTTTCACTAAATATTAGCAGTGCAGTTATCTATTATTCTTTACGGTCTGCCCCACTCCAAGAAGGTATCATCACCTCTCCAACTACACAAATCCACTAATCCCAATCAAAATTCACAATCCCAATGCACTACCCCAGTGAAGGTTCCTTTCATCAAAGGAAGGGAGTAAAACGTAAAGCTACTTAATACACCTTTATATCACAATTTATCATATCTTTGATTGTTTATAAGGTATGTTGAGAACTGTAATGCAAAAAAATGATAATAATAGAGCTCATGTATAATGGCATAATTTGGAGAGAACATACTTTATATACAGTTATGAAAAATGGTGTTGTGAATGGATAATTATGATTGTAATGCATTCCACTATTATCATGTATGTAAGAAATTTTTAAAAAATTATTTTTCAAACAATTTTAATATTATAACAATAAATGTAATATAATTTAATATAAAGTTCAAATACATTTAATATAAATAATATAAATTTAATATAATTTAATAATAAATAATTTCAAGATAAAAAAAAAGTGAAGCTACTAATCAGTCACAGTTTTACAAGCTGATTACTTAAAAAGGAGAAGTCTTGAACTGATTGCAAGGAAAGGATGGGTCCAAAGAGGAAGAAGTTATTATTTTGCTCCTTTGTGATAGTGCAGATACAAGAAAGTACTAGACAGGGCCCCTGTAGGCACCTTAAAGCATTATCTTTACAATATCAGCTGAAATTAGATATTAGTATCAATTGCTGGGCAGAAACTAGAGTTTCTGGAGGTGAGAATGAGAATAAGATTAGAAGGCAGAGTATGGGGATATGGAGATGCTTTAGGCATGCAGATACTTTAGACATGCATGCTTATTTGTGTTTGTGTGTGTGTGAGAGAGAGAGACTCTAATCTTCACATATACTCTACGAAGTTGGAACTAGACCCTGCCTCAAAATTAAAAAATAGAAAGGGTTAGGAATGTAGCTCAGTAGTTAAGCATCCTGGGTTCAATTTGTTCCATAGATTATGAAACTGAGGCATAGAGTAAATAAATTTCCGCAAATCCACATCACCCAGTTGGCAAGTAGAGGAGCTAGGATTTGAATACAGGGAGTCCAGCCCTTGTGCCTGGGCTCTTGATCACTGATATCTGACAGGTGTGAATACTGGGCAAGAGATGAGGATGCAGACACTTACAACCAGTTAGCCTTTATGTCTACAGTTGTATTTTCAACTTTGAACTTTATAAACTATAACTTCAAATGCTCCCTGAGTGCATCTACTAAAAATCTTAATTACATTAAGTATGTTACTTTTATTATTCGATTTTTTAAATAAAAACAGTTTGTAGTGCTGGGAATGCACTATAAACCAACCAGTATTGCATTTTATTTTCACAAGCTAGCTTTGGGCATGGATTTAAATACTAGAATTATGTTTGAATGTGAATATGGCCTTCTTTCTGGGCTTCCTACATAATGAGTCTTGCCATTACAGTAGTTCTGTGGAGCTAAATATTTGTGACTGTATTTAGTTTAGAAAATCTGTTCTCCTTGTGCAATGACTTTGAAGCTACATGTTAAAGATTCATAGCATCTGGTTCCTGTTTACAAGTTCAGTCTTCCAAGATATATTTATAAGAAACATAATGAAGTAAATTGGATGTTTACAAAGTTATTTTTACTAATAGACATTCTGCCTGATATAAAAAGACCAAGTCTAAAAATTGTATGGATTACAAAATATTTCAAATTCCTTGTTTTTAAATAATGCAATAAATGTAGAAAACAAGAATGAAAGGGCAACAAATTGTGAAAATTTTCTTATAACAGTAATTACTCCAAAGTAGAAATCACAATGGGAAAGTTTTTATTTTGGATTCGGTATGAAGAGTTCATTACTAAATTGCTGAATAATAACAATAAAAATAGTGAGCATGTATTGAGTGGTTGCTAAGTAGTAGGCATCTTTCTAAGTATCATAGTTCACTTAATCCTTATAAAAACTCTATCAGGGAGTTATATGAGCATCACGTTTGAGATGAAAATACAGAGGCAGAGCAGTGGAGCAATTTACAGATAGGCCACAGCTGGGAATTGTAGAAAAGTATTTAAACCCAGGCAGTTTGACTCCTGTACTTTACATCTCGCTGTTTTCCTTCACTGCTTTACTTCTGAAAGGCTTGATGAAAAAAGATGTTAATTTCTTTACATGGATGTCTTATACATAATCCATGTGATAAGTTTCATGATATATATGTAAAAGTATATATTTTTCTAAGTAAAATTGGTGAAAATAATATTTTATTATTTTTCTCCTTCAAGGTTGCACTTAATAATTATTTCAATCTGATTTAACAGAAACCTAATTTTTGGAATTTGGAGGTGAACAACTTAATATGTCCAGTACCTGAAAACTCAAGTGTAGGAAAGGAGGATTCTTTTTTAAAAATTCATAGAAGTGGATTAATAATTTCCAAAGCCTGAAATTTTTAAAAAATCAAATTTTAGACTGGCAGGGTGGTGTACACCTGTAATCCCAGGGGCTTGGGAGGCTGAGGCAGGAGGATCGCCAAGTTCAAAGCCAGACTCAGCAAATTAACAAGACCCTAAGTAACTTAGCAGGACCCTGTCTCAAAATAAAAAAATGAAAAGGGCTGGGAATGTGGCTCAGTGGGTAAGCACCCCTGAGTTCAATCCTCAATACAAAAAAAAAAAAATTAAATTTTAGACCTCCATGAGTCTCTCAGAATCTCATATGAAATCTTAGCCCTGGTGTGTGGTGATTTCTATAATTATCCTAAGGGAAAGTAACAATGGCATAATACCTGGGTTAATGTAACTTTAAAGAGAAGAGGACCTGTTATTTTATGCTTGGTTTAACTATAGCTACTGAACATATCATTAAAAGATATAAAGATTCTTTAGTCAACCTTTGGGTCATGTGATGGGCATGGGGTCAGTAGCTTTAGAAAATGCCATAATATAGTTTGTTTGAAGATTCTGGTCTTTAATAACCTTCAAGGAAAAGAAGCACATGCTAAGTGTTGCATAATGGCCAACTTCATTATACATCCAAGGCCATCACCTTCATCATCAGTAACTACTGACTGATGTTAAAATAAAAATCATATCTATTTTGGTAGAAAATATGAAAAAGCAATTTTGAATATTTTAATATTTTATAATTATATTAAACCAAAAAGATTAGCTGAACTAAAATATGTATTCATTTTCTACATTCCAGTAAATTTTGTTTACTAGTAAGCATAATTAAGTACAGCTACTCTGCCCTCCAAAAGTCTGATTCCATGTGCATCTCTTGCATTTCATGTCCATAGTAACAATCATCCACAAATATTTAATGCTTCCTATTTCCTCATTCTCATCTTTTCAAAAGTACTCACCTAGTGCATCTTTATAATTACTTCATGTGGTAGGTAGGTAGGTGTTTTTAATGCATATAAAGGCAAAAAGAGATTAAATAGATTGCCCTAGATTACATACAGATAAGTACAAATGGTAGGACATGTAGCCAGATAGTGCAACTAGAACATCCACGCTCTTGACCAACACATTGTATTGCTTCCCCAACAAATAGGAACATTAAAAATCAGATCATGGGGAGACTGAGGCAGGAGGATCAAACGTTTGAGACAAGCCTCATCAACTTAGTAAAGCTCTAAGAAATGTCATGAGACTGTCTCTCAAATAAAAAAATAAAAAGGGCTTGGGACATAGCTCAGTGGTAAAGTGCCTCTGGGTTCAATTTCCAGTACTCAAAAAAAAAAAAAATTAGACCAAAGTACTAATAAAAACTCCTATTGAATCCAAATAAGTTCTTCTGTAGAGAAATATCAAATTTATTCTCATTAACTGGTTAAAAAGAAGTCATAGGATGGGACTTTATTGGTTATCCATCTGATCAAAGTGTTGAATGCCCATTTTTCTAAGGCAATACCAAACAGGTCAGGTGGCTAGCAGAAAGTGTTTCCACTCATGCAGTTTTGTAACTAATATTGTACATATTACAAAGGACACATAACTGGAGTGCTATTCACTTTGCAAACCTTAATTTGTAAGATTTTGTTTCTACAGATTTATTATCAAATTTCACCAATACCATGTTGAAAAACTTCCTACTTTTAACAGACACATATTAATCTTATTTTAAGATCTCAATGATTCTTGTATACATATATCAAAACATTATGTTACCCCATAATTATGTACAAATTTTATGTGTCAATTAAAATAAATAAATAAGAAAAAAGAATATTCACCAGAAGGTATGGGAATGGAAAAAGAACCATGAAACACTCATGCATGTACATATACCCTTCACAAAAATATTACAAAAAAACTTTAACATATGAAACACTTTAAAACATGGATAAATTATTTCAATCCTATAGATCAAAAGGTCCTATTAAGTTATACCTTCTCCTGTTTTCCTTGCTATTGGATTTGACAATGTGTGCAGTGAGGTGTTCCTTATATCAAGACTACAAACAGTGATTAAAGATATGCACACCTTTTTAAGAAATGCACACATTCTCATAAGCAAAATTGAAAGGGGAAAGGTTAAAGGCTACTGTAGATTGTTCTATTCTGTGCCAAGTTCTATTCTATTCCATCTTCTACTAAATAGTGGTTCTTAGGCTTAATTAAATAAAGACCCATGTAAATTCTCAAAAAGAAAATTCTTCCTCGTAACAGTACTCAAAAAGAGCTGAACATTCTCCCCTCGACACATACACATGCATTTACATTCTAAGAACATCAACAGCCCCATTTCATCAAAGGATTTTATAATTACAAAAATCAATATATTCTATACCTTATAACTAGACATACAAATAGAAATATAATAAACTGCCACTATCTAATTCCATAATAAAAATTTATAGACAAGCAATAAATTAAACATTAGTACTATACCATATATCAAATAAGACTAAAGAAAATATTTAAATTTTGAGTTAAAGTATTGTTCTTTGAATTTTTTCTGGCATGTCATTGAAGACATTTTTATTGAATAACAAAACTGATGAGGATATAGAGAGAAAAGGAAGTCTTTTAAATCTATATTTTTATTGGTACATTATAGTTGTACATAATGGTGGAATTTAATCTATATTTTTATTGGTACATTATAGTTGTACATAATGGTGGAATTTGTTTTTACACATTTGTACATGTACACAATATAATAATATAATTTGGCCAATATCATTCTGTTGTATTTTCTCTTTCCCTCCTCTCCTCCCCACCCCTGGATACTTTCTTCTATTCTACTAATCTCTCTTTATTTTTTATGAGATCTCCCCTACCTTTCTTTTCCTTTTTCCTCTCTATTTTCCACATATGAAAAAAAAAATGTGACCTTTGACCTTCTGAGTTCGATTTAATATAAATGGTCTCAACTTCCATCCATTTTTTCCCACAAATGACATCATTTCATTTTTCTTTATGGCTGAATAAAACTCTATTGTGTATTTATCCACATTTAATTATTCAGTTACCTGCTGATGGACACCTAGGCTGGCTCCATAGTTTGGCTATTGTGACTTGAGCTGCTATAAACATGAGTATGCATGAAGCACTCTAAGATAAATACTAAGGAATGGTATTGCTGGGTCATATGGTGGTTCCATTCTTAGTCTCTTGAGAACCTCCATATTGATTTTCATAGTAGTTGTAGTAATTTACAACCCCACCAACAGTATAAATGTGTTTGTTCCCTTTTATCCACATTCTCCCCAGTGTTTATTATTGTTTGTATTCTTGATAGCTGCCATTCTGACTAGAGTGAGATGAAATCTCAGGATAGTTTTGATTTACATTTCCAGAATTGCTAATTATGTTGAACATTTAGGGGTAAAAAAGGAACTCATACTCTGTTGGTGAGACACTTTGGAGAACAGTTATGTAAGTTTCTCAAAAAAGATTAAAAATAGAACTTATCATGATCCAGCTATCCCATTCCTAGATATATATTCCCAAAAGAAATGAAGTCAATATACAAAAGAAATGCCTCCATGCTTATATTCATTGAGGCTGTTCTCACAATAGTTAAGTTATGGAATCCAGCCTAGGTACATGTTAACAGATGAATCACTAAAGGAAATATGATATATATACAAACAGAATATTACTCTGTCTTAAAGAAGAATTAAATACTGCAACAAAATGGATGGAACTGGAGGGTCTAATGTTAAATAATATAAGCCCAAACCAGAAAGTCAAGTATTACATAGTCTTCCAAAAAAAAAAAAAAGTCATCCTGAAAATATGATTACTAGAGACTGGAAGGGGTACTGGGGGAAAGATGGGGTTGAAGTTGGAAATTATCAATGAACTCTCTATATATGTATGGAAATATCACAATTAATTCTATTAATATATACCCTGAATATGTATTTTAAAAAAGGAACTTGAAAAGAAAAATAAAACACTTCCCTGAACCCATAACTCCTCCCCCTCAAAATAGCAGCTGCCATTGAAGAAGCCCAAACACCACTGTAAGATTCTATCAGCCGAATCTTATCCACCTCTTCCCTTGTTCTTATACTGGGACTGTTATTGTACAACCTATGCACATATGAAAGTATCACAATGAATTCCCCTAATGTGCACAATTAATATGTGTTAATAACTTCTAAAAATCATTTAAAAAATAAATAAAAGGATCTCACCTGATTTCTAGTGGAGCCATTTAATGCTCTTACCAGTGCTCTATCAGTATCCCATGTTTGGATGTTGTATGTTATTTTCATTCAATTCTGTTTATTATTTAATTTCCTTTTAGTTTTCCTCTTTGGAATATGACATTTAGAAGTATTTTGTTTAATTTTCTCATGCTTAAAGATATTTCTGTTATCTGTCATTGATTTCTGGTTGGGTTATATTATGGTCAGAGAACACTGTACCAATGATTTCAATGTTAAGTTTGTTAAGATTGTTTTATGTTGCAGGTACTGGCCTCCTGACTAAAATAATTTTATTCTGTTGTTTATGGGGTGGAGTGTTTATATACTATTTCTTTGGGTTTGTTGTTCAGACTTCTTTGACTTGATTTTATGTCTAGTAGTTCTATCAGTTGCGGAGAGATGGTGCAAAGTCAGCAAATTTCATTGCAGGCTTGTTCATTTTGTTCCTTTCATCTCTATCAGTAAATATATCTTGCCTTTTGAGGCTTTATTGTTTGCTATGTACACATTTAGGATGATTATGTCTTCCTTGAAGATTGATCCTTTTATCAATATGTTCCTCTTTAACTTTAGTAATCTTTTTAGCCTTAATGTCTACTTTATCAGCTATTAATATAATCACTCCTGATTTTCTAAATTAATGTTTTCATGCATAACTTTTTCCATACTTTTAATTTCAACCTACAATGGTTGTTGGATTTGTATTGAGTTTCTTGTAGGAAGCATGCAGTGGGGTCATAATTCTTTATCCATTCTAAATATTTTTTGATTGATATATGTGAGGTATTATTGATATTTTAGAACTTAGGTCCAACATTTTATTTCATTTGTTTCCCCTGAATCTCATTTTTCTGTTTTCCTTTTCCTGCCTGTGAACTACTTACACATATTTTAGGATTTAGCTTGACTTAGTTATAGTGCTATTCAGTGTGTTTCTTTGCATAATATTTGTAGTGTTGCCCTGGATATCACAATATACATATCTGACTTAGTTTACTGGTATCAACGTTTTTACCACTTGTAGTAAAGGGTGGAAATCTCTCTTTCATTTTAAGTACCTCCATTTTCTTCACTTTAAAATAGTATTGTCGTGGCTGTGGTTAGAGCTCAGTGGTAGAACATTTGCCTAGTATTTGTGAGGCCTGGGCTCAATCCTCAGCACCACATAAAAATAAATAAATAAAGATATAAAAAATACAATACCTTATAAAAATATATTATTGTTTATCAAATATGTTATTATCAAAATATGATTAATAAAACTTATGAGGAAAAGAATAGCACATCATATGTACCCATATTTCTAATCTTTGTTTATTCTTGCTTCCACAGACTCCAGGAGTTTTTCTTTTACCATTTTTAAGTCCAAGAAAGGAGACAGAGATAATCCACAGCTGAGGCTCTGCCTAGAAAGAGCATCCTAGGAAGCTAAAGAAAAGTGTGTTTCAGGGGATCCATGAAGTTGGGCTAGAAGGAGGCTGCATTCCGTGTTGCTCCATGACCTGGGATTCAAGTAGTGGGAATATTGTTTCTCTGCCAGTGATTAGAGGACCTCGACAGCTTCTCCAGCACAGGAATCATGGCTCCCTGTGCCTATGCAGGTCTCCAGGCCTCAGTGTCAGCACAGGACTCCCAGCCACTCACCCATGCAGGACCTCCAGGTGCCTGAGCAGGACCAGCACCAGCACCCATGCAGGACTCCTGGCCAGTGTTCCCACACAGGACACCCAGCCACTACCCAAACACAGAACCTCCAGCTGCCACTCCCCTGTGGACCCCTATCTACCAATGTGAGTCTCCCCTGGTCACCTCCATCTTGGGACACTGGAACCACTTCCATAGTCCCCTAAACATGGTAGCCTGTGCCAGCAGACACCGCACAGGGTCTGAAGACAGCCACAGCCACAACACTGCACACCATAGAGCTGCATCTCTGAACATGCTCCCCAACGCCACCATCCCGCCTTACCCAAACTAACACCCCATTGCTGAGAGCAGCCTCCTCCATCTTGGGACACCTTTGTCACCATCTTTAGTTGGGCCAACTCCCAGCTTGGGACACAAGCTGGGGCTTAGACACAAAATCGAGGAACCTAAAGTCCTTGGCAGCCACTCACCTGGCATAGTGCTTGCAGCTACACAACCAGTCCTTGGTTTACAAAGCCTGGCCCTGAACTGCCCAATACAAAATAGTTCTCCCTACAGGTGCAAAGTTACCAGAGCACAGCCCTCTGGAGAGAAAGGTTCCTGATTGGGAATTAGAAAGGGATAGGATGAGTGAGATAAAGTTTATCTATAAAATTAGAGACCAGGAATTGTGAGGTCTACAGGCAATATAAGGAGATAACATCAGGTGCCCACATCACACGAGCAGGCCCCACAGGAGATCCTTGGGGTGCAATCTCCCATCAGGGACTGGCAAGTACTATACCCAACCTCCAGGAACTCTGCCCCCAAGACCAACCCTCCCACCCAAAAAAACTTGACCATCCTGAGGGTGGAGATACCAGCAATCAACAGACAACTCTACCTATTGGATGAGAAGGGAAGCAGGAAAGATACTGATCTACAACAAAAACAATCCTTGTACTTTTCTTCAACATTTTTTTCCTCTTTTCTCTTTTTCTCTTTTCCCACCCTCACATTCCCAACATTTTTTAAACTAAGTACTTTTCATGAATTAGGGTACTGAGGACTGGGATTTCTGAATAGTATATTATAGTTGTGTTGTATATTCTTTTATCTCCTATTTTTACATTTTTATTTTTCTTAATATGTATGTTTGTTCAATTTTTGTGCTGTCTTCCCACACTTGTCTCCAAAAAATCACTTTCTGTCTCTTCTCTTGCTATAAACCAACTTCTTTAGATTTCTATTTCATGCTTTCTAAGATCTAATAACTCCATATCCTCACTTCCTACCTGCTCAACGCCTCATGCTGCACCTCACCACCAGTTCATTGTCCACCATAAGAAACTGTAGACCCTTTTGCAAACCTACTGTTTATATTGTAGATAATAATTGAGCTTACCATTTCTGCATATTGTGACAAATCCATAAATGTCTTAATGGAAGCTATTTGGTTTAAGGTGGTATATTGTTTGTATTGTGATCTGTTCATATTGTTCTCCCTTTAAAGGAGAGGTACTGAAAACCTGCAGGGACACTATAAGCCTATAGGGTAAAAGTGGTAATGCCCTGGATCCACACTGCTAGAAGGGAAGACACACAAACAACAAGAAAAAACAAGGGAGGAAAGATATTACATTATTAGATATTACATTATTAGAATCCATGGCCAGCACAACAGAAGAAATGACAGAGGAGGAGTTCAGGATGTACATAATTAAAATATTCTGTGAATTAAAGGATGATATAAGAGAGCAAATACAGGCAGCAAAAGATGATTTCAATAAAGAACTACATAAGCAAATACAGGAAGCAAAAGATTACTTCAATAAGGAGACAGAGGTTCTAAAAAAAACAGAAATACTTGAAATGAAAGAAAAACTAAACCAAATTAAAAGCTCAATAGAAAGCATCACCAACAGAATAGACCACTTGGAAGACATGACTTCAGACAATGAAGACAAAATATATAATCTTTAAAAGAATGTTAACCACATAGTGAAGATGGTAAGAAACCATGAGAAGAACATGCAAGAATTATGGGATAACATAGAATAATGGAATAACATAAAAAGACAAAATTTAAGAATTATTGGGTAGAGGGAGACACAGAGTTACAAACCAGAGGAATGAACAATCAATTCAATAAAATAATATCAGAAAATTTTCCAAACATGAAGAATGAGTTGGAAAATCAAATATAAGAGCCTTAGAGGACACTAAATATACAAAATGACAACAGATCCACACCAAGGCACATTATAATGAAAATACCTAGCATAAAAAAATAAGAAGAGAATTTTTAAAGCCACAAGACAAAAGGAATCAGATTTTACATAGGGAGAAATCAATTAGGATAGCTGCAGATTTTTCAACCCAGACCCTAAAAGCTAGAAGATCCTGCAACAACATATACCAACCTCTGAAAGAAAATGGTTGCCAAACAAGAATCTTATATCCAGCAAAACTAAGCTTTAAATGTGATGATGAAATAAAAATCTTCCAAGAGAAACAAAAGTTAAAAGAATTTACAACTAGAAAGCCTGAAATACAGAACATCCTCAGCATAATATTCCATGAGGATGAAATTTAAAAAATGATGAAAATAAGTAGAAGAAGGTATTACACTAAAGGAAAATCTAATCTGAGGAGAAACCAAGTCATGTTAAATACCAAAAATAAACAAAAATGACTGGGAATACAAATCATGTCTCAATAATAATCCTGAATGTTAATGGCCTAAACTCACCAATCAAAAGACAGAGACTGTCAGATTGGATTAAAAGAAAAAAACCAACAATATGCTACCTTCAAGACACTCATCTCATAGGAAAAGATATCCACAAACTGAAGGTGAAATGCTGGGGAAAAACATACCATTCATATGGATTGTGGAAACAAGCAGGGTGTCCATCCTCATATCAAATAAAGTAGACTTCAAGCCAGAGGTAATCAAGAGGGATAAAGAAGGACATTTTATACTGCTAAAGGGAACTGTACACATCAATTATAAGTGACTTAACAATTATAAATATATATCCCCCAAACAATGGAACATCTACATTCATCAAACTCTTCTCAAGTTCAAGAGTCAAAGAGACCACAACACAAGAATTATGGGTGACTTTAACACACCTCTTTCACCACTGGAGAGATCTTCCAAACCAAAGTTTAAAAAAAAAATAAACTGTAGAGCTCAATATAATCAATTACATAGACTTAACAGATATATAGAGAATATTTCATCCATTAACAAGTGAGTTCACTTTCTTCTCAGCAGCACATGGATCCTTGTCTAAAATAGACAATATATTTTGCCACAAAGCAACTCTAAATAAAAAAGTAGAGATACTAACCTGCATTCTATCAGATCATAATGGAATGAAATTAATTATATAATAAAACTTAGAAGCTACTCCAACATATGGATACTAAATAATATGCTATTGAATTAACAATAGGTTGCAAAAGACATCAAAGAGGAGATTAAAAAATTCTTAGAGGTAAATTATTACACTCTAATGCAACATATCAAAATCTCTGTGACACTATAGAGGCGGTACTAAGAGGAAAGTTCATTGCTTGAAGTTCATTCATTAAAAGAAGAAAAAGTCAACAAATATATGACCTAACATTACATCTGAAAGCCCTAGAAAAACAAGAAAAAATCAAAACACAAAAGGCAGTGGAAGACAGAAAATAATTAAAATCAGAGTGGAAATCAATGAAATTGAAACAAAAGAAAACAAAATGTTGGTTCTTTCAAAAAATAAATAAAATTGATATACCCTTAGCCATGCTAATGAAGAGAAAGGGAGAGAAAAGTCCAATTACTAATATCCATGATAGAAAAGGAAATATCACAATAGATGCTACAGAAATACAGAAGATACTTAAAAATTATTTTCAAAATGTGTACTATAATAAAATTTATACTAAAATAAAATATTAAAGGCATCAACAAATTTCTAGAGTCATATGATTTGCCCAAACTGAATCAGGACAATATACATAAGTTAAACAGATCAATTTCCAGCAATGAAATAGAAGATGCAATCAGAAACCTACTAACCAAGAAAAGCCCAGAACCAGATGGATTCACAGCTGAGTTCTACAAGATCCTCAAAGAAAAACTAATATCAATCTTCCTCAAATTATTTCATGAAATACAAAAAGAGGGAACATTTCCAAATTCATTCTATGAGGCTGATATCACCCTGATTCCAAAACCAGACAAATACACATCAAAGAAAGAAAACTTCAGACCAATACCTCTAATGAACAAAGCTGCAAAGGTTCTCAATAAAATTCTGGCAAATCGAATCCAAAACCATATCAAAAAGATAGTGTACTGTAATCAAGTGAGGTTTATCCCAATGATGTAAGGTTGGCCCAACATACAGAAATCAATGAATGTAATTCATCACATCATAAACTAAAAGATAAGAATTATATGATCATCTCAATAGATGCAGAAAAAAATATTCAACAAATACGGCACCCCAACAAGTTCTAGAAATACGATGATAACAGGAACATATCTCAACATTGTAAAAGCTATCTATGCTAAGCCCCAGGCCAACATCATCCTAAATGTAGAAAAATTGAAAGCATTCCCTCTAAAAACTGGAATAAAACAGGGATGCCCTCTTTCACTACTTCTATTTAACATAGTTCCTGAAACACCACCCAGAATAATTAGACAGACAAAAGAAATTAAAGGTATACTGATAGAAAAAGAAGAACTCAAACTATCACTATTTGCCAATGATATGATACTATACCTAGAGGATCCAAAAAAATTCTACCAGAAAACCTCTAGAACTAATAAATGAATTCATTAAACTAGCAGGATATAAATTCAAAACCCATAAATCAAAGGCATTTCTGTCTTTCTCTCAGTGACAAATCCTCTAAAAGAGAAATTAGGAAAACAAATGCATTTACAATAGCCTCAAAAAAATTAATACTTGAGAATCAACTTAATGAAAGAGGTGAAAGACCTCTACAATGAAAACTACAGAATGTTAAAGAAAGAAATGAAAGAAGATCCTAGAAAATGGAAATCTCCCTTGTTCTTGGATAGATAGAATTAGTACTGTCAAAATGACCACACTACCAAAAGCACTATACAGATTTAATGCAATTCCAATTCCAATGCAATTCCCAATGACATTTTTCATAGAAATAGAAAAAGCAGTCATGAAATTCATCTGAAAAAATAAGAGACTTGGAATAGCCAAAGCACTCCTTAGCAAGAAGAGTGAAGCATGGGGCTGGGGATGTGGCTCAAGTGGTAGCGTGCTCGCCTGGCATGCGTGCGGCCCGGGTTCGATTCTCAGCACCACGTACAAAGAAAGATGTTGTGTTCCCACCAATAACTAAAAAATAAATATTAAGATTCTCTCTCTCTCTCTCTCTCTCTCTCTCTCTCTCTCTCTCTCTCTCTCTCTCCCTCCTCTCTCACTCTCTCTAAAAAAAAAAAAAAAAGAAGAGTGAAGCAGGTAGCATCGCTATACCAGACCTTAAACAATGCTACAGAGCAATAGTAACAAAAACAGCATGGTATTGGCACCAAAACTGACTTGTAGACCAATGGTACAGAATAGAGGACACAGAGACAAACCCACATAAATACAATTATCTCATATTAGACAAAAGTGCCCAAAAAAATATTGGAAAAAGATAGCCTCTTGAACAAATGGTGCTGGGAAAATTGGAAATCCGTATGTAGCAAAATAAATTAAACCTCTATCTCTCACCATGTACAAAACTCAACTCAAGGGATCAAGGACCTAGAATTAAACCAGAGAAAGTACACCTAATAGAAGAAAAAGTAAACCCAAATCTTCAGCATGTCAGATTAGACCTCAACTTCCTAACAAGACTTCTACAGCACAAGAAATAAAATCAAGAATCAATAAATGGCATGAATCCAAACTAAAAAACTTCTTCTCAGCAAAAGAAACAATCAGTGAGGTGAATAGAGAGCCCACAGAATGTGAGGAAATTTTTACCACACACACACACATCTGACAGAGCACCAATCTCTAGGTTATATGAAGAACTCAAAAATCTTAACACCAAAAATCAAGTAACCCAATTAATAAATGGGCCAAGGAACTGAACAGACACTTCTCAGAAGTTGACTCTGTGAATATCTCTAGCAATTAGAGAAATTTAAATCAAAACTGTTCTAAGATTTCATCTCATGCCAGTCAGAATGGCAGTTACCAAGACTACAAACAACAATAAGTGTTGGTGAGGATGTGGGGGAAAAGGCACACTCATATATTGCTGGTGGGACTGCAAATTGGTACAACCAATATGGAAGGCAGTATGGAGATTCCTTGGAAAACTGGGAATGGAACCACCGTTTGACTCTGCTATCCCACTCCTTGGTTTATACCCAAAGGACTTAAAAACAGCATACTACAGGGACACAGCCACATCAATGTTTAGAGAAGCACAATTCACAATAGCTAAACTGTGTGACCAACCTAGATGCCCTTCAATAGATGAAAGAATAAAAAAAAATGTGTCATATATACACAATGGAATATTAGTCAGCATTAAAAGAGAATAAAATCATGGCATTTACAGGTAAATGGATGGAGTTGGAGAATATTGTGCTAAGTGAAGTTAGCCAATACCAAAAAACCAAATGCCAAATGTTTTCTCTGACATGAGGATGCTGATCCATAATGGTGATGGCGGCAAGCAGCATGGGAGGAATGGAGGAACTTTAGATAGGGTAAGGGCATGGGAGGGGAAGCGAAGGGGCACAGGTGTAGGAAAGATGGTGAAATGAGAGGGACATCATTACCCTAAATACCTGTATGAAGACACAAATGGTGTGACTCCGCTTTGTGTACAACAAGAGATATGAAAAAATTGTGCTCTGTATGTGTACTATGGATTGAAATGCATTCTGCTGTCATGTATAACAAATAAGAATAATTTCTTTAAAAAGTGTGTATTTATGAAATAAGAAAATTTATTCCCTCCAAAAATACATCTTGAATAATATTAAACTAACAGAAAGTTACCATTCAAACCCTGAAATCATACTAGAAAGGCCTTTTATAAAACATTATGGGACAACTACAATGTACCAAGAACAGTTCTAGGTGCTTGTTTCAATCTTAGGCTGATTTACAAAGTATCATAACCTAGTAGTAGCTTATAAATAATAGAAACTACTTACAGTTTGGGGGCCTCAGAAGTCTAAGATCAAGGTACTAACAGATTCTGTGTCCAATGAGGACCTACTGTGTGGTTTTTAGGTGACATCTTTTCAATGTCACTTCACGATGGGGTTTCCTTGGGGTCTCTTTTATAAGAGTACTAATCCTACTCATGAAAACTCTGTCTTCATGGCCTAATCATAACCCAAAGACCTTACCTCCTAACACAATTCATTACCTTGGGGGTGAGGATTTCAAAATTCATATTTTTAATTTTGGGGGAACACAAACATTCAGACCATAGCCATGTTGAAGAGGCAAAAGTGAATTAGACATGCTGCCTGTGGTAATTCATGACTGGCTTAAGCAGGAGCATTTAGAGGCAGAGTCTGGGATAGGGATTAGGTACATGTATACTAGTTAGAGAATACTCAGAGGGGAAGTCAGTGAGAGAAATGGGATAGAAGAGAGGATAAAGCAAGGCAAGGATGTGATCTCAGCCACAGTCTACCTCAGTGTCATCCCATGGAGACCACAGGGCATGCTGGGACATGAACAGCGCCACACAATGGCCCCATCTTGGGGCAAAGGGTCTACTGTTTGTATCTCTGCAACAGCACAATTCTCTAGAGAAGACCAGTAGTAGGCCATGAGCAGCCAATACTCACAGCACCTAGAAGAGGGTAAACTGATGATAAAAGAGATCTAGATGGGTATCAAGAGCATCCCCTGCAACATCTGGTAAAGAAGGTAGGTGATAATTAACTTGTATAATTTGGTATCATAATTTAGACAGATATTGTAAGAAACATGAATAAGAAAGAAAGAACAAATTTTATGTGGGGGCAGCTAGAGAAGGCTTCTTACATAATTTGTGGAACACAGCACAAAAAGAAAATGTGGAGCATCGTGTTCAAAATAATCCAGAATTTTAAAATGGTGAGAGAGCATAAAATTGAACATGTGGCCTTCTACGATGAGGCTTGGTGCAACCTAACAATGGTTTGCCAAGACATTGACCTAATGGTGAGAAATCTGTAAGCAAAGCTGTATTTGATAAAAAAAAAAAAAAAAAAAAAACCCTCTGGCAGCAAGGCAGAAATATTCAAGGAATCAGTTTTGTGATAAATCCAGGGTATTTTCTAGGCAAATCAGATGCCTTAACATTCATCTCAATGAAGCAAAATGTTCAATATCTTCAAAATGTATGGCCATTTTCTTTTGTTGACTAGTTAACAATAACTTCTGTAATGGCCAATTCTATGTGAACAAGTAAAAGTATAAATAATATATAAACCTAATGAAGAATATCCTTCAAATTATTTACAGTCTGATAAATTCTGCTGCTCATTACTATGTTCCAGAAACTGTAACTTTATAACAGCACAATTTAGAGATCCAGTATTCGCACTCAAAGGTCAAGATTCAAAACTTGAATAAGGAAAACTACTAGGAGTGCACATGATGATATATTCTTGATGACATATCACATTCACACATGAAGATGACAAAAGATTTTGGTATTTATTCAGCTTTTACTTTTTGGCCAACTTCACTTAAAAGCAAACACATCTTAAAACTTTCTTTCCTCTATATGTAGAGTACAGCCATCGATAAATACAGGTAATTCTACTATATATACTCAAGCCTTTTCTAAAATACTTACACATAAATTAGAGATTTAACAATATATTTTTAGTATGTTGTAAGCTAATAAAATATGGAGTGCCAATATTTTTATAAGGTGTTTAAATCCAAAATTAAACAATTTCATGTATTTCATATATTTATAATGCATGTTCAAATTCTTTATTTAATTGACACCAGCCGTACTTAGGCATCTATGTCCAACTATTCTATATCCTATGTTTTAAACATCTTCCCTCATTTTCTTTATTAGTCATTAAGATTAGCATGTAAACATCTGGGGGGAGGAAATTATGTTAGGATTTAGATGTAGGAAAGGCTAGACTTCTAGAGCAGAGCTTCAGGTCTGGAAGTATGTTTCTAAGTCTTAAAAGTCTCTCAAGTATGTCCCATATTACTCTGTTGGCAGTCTGTCATTTGGCATGTTTGGGTGTCTGGAGAGCTATGTTCCAGAATAAACCTATAAACATTGAGGGGAGAAGCCAGTTAACCATGAACTTGGGAATTACTCAGTGTTGGGTCTAAAAGCCTAGAAATCTCTGGGTGTGGCCTTTATCTACTAATTTCTGTGCATAATAGATGGGAACTTTTCACTTATGACTGGGTCAAAGCCTTCATCACTTATTTTACTTTCTTTCTTGCCATGCCCATCCATAACCCTCCCAAGTCAAAGAATTCTCTTGCTTTTCCTTGCTGTTTTTCTGAGTACTGTCTTCTCTAGATCAATGAAGACAGACTATCCCAGTATCTTAAAGAGTGGGTGGATCACAGACTATAAAGATTTCTTGGAAAGGAAACAGGTGTACTTTTAAAATATACCCACCACACATGTAAGGCTTACAAGCTAATGTGCCAACATTATGTGAGCATAGCTATTTATGCACATTTTAACATAATATTGTTGAGTCTAAAGTTACTCATGTTGATATAACTTGAATATTTATACATTTTTTAAAAAACTACTCTTGTACTAATTTTTTCATGTCCACTATATAATTAGAACAAAAGTATAAAATGACACTTCCTACATGCAACATTCCCAAGCAATGATGACTCTATTTGTGTATATTTATCAGCCAAAATGGTGGTAAACAGTTAAACATTGTTTATAAAAAACTTTTTATGAATATATTCCTAATATATAATATGTACTTTTATTCCTTAAATAAAGATATGAAAGTAGGTAAAAAAAAAAGACACTTTCTAACCAGGAGATGGAAGGAGGGGAGAGAGGTGAAATGCTAGAAAGGGATAATGACCAAATTATATTGTTATATCATGTACATGTACAAAGATATAACAACAAATTCTACTGTTATATACAACTATAATACACCAATTTTAAAACGTGGGAAGAAAAAGATACTTTCTAAATTGCTTCCCAAATGCCAGTGCAGATTTATTGGTTTTAAAATGTTGATATTTCATTAAAAATTTAAGTTCTAATGATATATGCAGTGGTGACAATATATAACTGATATTCATATTCTAGGTAAAATAATTTGCTCAAAAAAAACCCCATAATCAACTGTAGGATAAAATGGTAATTTTCTTTCTCCCCAAATAGCTCCAAAATGCCTCATGAATAAAAATAAAGTGAGACATCATTTTTAAGTAAATTTCATTGAGAACTTAGTAAAGAGGGACTTTCTTTAGTGCCTGTGTTTTTAAGACAATAGAAACCAAAACATTTTCATTCATTTAATGACAGAATTGGATAAAACTTGCCAGTGTAAGAAATTACAAAAGAATAAAATAGATCTTTGGGACTACATAGTGCTTATCAATAAATTTGAATATAATTTTAAGTGAGAAATAATAGGAGAGAATTTGGACACAGAAAGCATGAACATCTCGAGTAATTTTGCTCTGAAGGGGAAGAGAGAAATGAGATATCTAGTGTAAAATATGGTCTCAAGATAGGGATTTATAAGATGAGAAAATAAAAAGCATGTTTTTCTGCTGATATGAATGACTTAACAATGAGAGAAAAGTTTATGCTGAAAGAAGATAAGTGGTCTGAAGCAATGTTCTTGAGTTAGCAAGAAGGGATGGGATCGAGTTTACTGGAGGAGAGATTAGCCTTTAATTGAAGTAATCAGATAACTGACAAATGAAGGAAGACAGCCAAAGTATATAGGTAAAAATTTATGTGAGTGGATAGAAATTTTTATAATTTCCATTCAGATTGCTTCAATTTTCTGAATAAGATGGGAAGAAGGGTCATCAGCCTAGAGGAAGGATGTTAGGGTGGTACTGTTTTTGTTGAGAGCCACAGCCGACGGGGCCCCAGCAAACTTCCAGCTGCCAACAAACTTCCAGCAGCCAGCAAACTTCCAGCTGCCAGCTGATGATTGGCTTACAGCGGCCCCAGCAAACTTCTAGCTGCCAACTGATTGGCTTCTCTGAGGTGATGCTCATTGGGTTGTTTCCCCGCCCTTTCAGACCAGGGAGCTGCTCATTGGGGGACTTTTTTTGGCTCCGCCCACGTGACCCAGCCAATCGGCCTCAAGAGCAGGAGGAGTGGGGGAGGTTGAGAGGCTTGTGGGAAGCTGGTGGTGGCAGTTGAGCTCTGAAGGTTTTCCTGAAGAGCTGTGTGGTTTGGCGTGTGTGTTCTAAAAATAAAGTTTGTTTCTTTTGACAAGTGGCTCCTGAATTGTGCCCAGCCAGACTGCGGCATTTTTGAACAGAATGCAGAAGATATGCAAACGTATCCAGCAGACTGAGAGAACAAAAGAACTAGGGGAATGGAAGATACCCCAGTTAGTGATCATGGGTTTGTAGTGAGTTCTGGCATAGCTTGTATTATTTTTTCCAGACATATTCAGCATCACAAGTACAGATACATAGTACACTGAGAATTGGGTTTTACCAAGCCTTGGATTTTTCCAGGTGATATAAAAGAATGAGAAAGGAGCAAGGGAATCTATAAATGAATGATTGTGGTGACAGATCATGGAATCTTAGTTGGATAATTGAGAATAGAAAACATGAGTGAAATGTAAAATAAAAAGTGAATAGAGAGTAAAAAAACAAGGGGAGTATGCATCCTGGTGAGTTTGAAGGCTCTTGGGAATTGATATGATGAAGGAAGCGCAATGAAGATATACAGTGGTTAGAGATTGGTCTCCTGGAAACTGAGATTATAGACGGGTTGAAATTACTAATAATATCAGGCTTGTGACATTAGGAATGAGGTAAATTATATAATGGGAAGAGAAGAGACCAAGTACTTGGTAGGCTTCAGTGTGTAAGATATTGAAATTGTCTGAAAATCTAGGAACTAATATAAACCACAACCTTGGAGTGCAAGGCCCCACCTCTTAGTATAGATCATATATATATATGATCTATACTATAGATCATGTATAGATCATGTCCAGCTATGATGTGGTGAGTTAACAAGTATAAGAAATGTTACAGCTTTATAACAAGAAAGTTATAGCTTTATAACAAGAAATCTTGAAATGTAATGACAGAAGAAAGAATACAAGAGATGTCTAACCCACATCAATCTTGGTCTTTATCTCTTTGACTCATGTTTTCTTTCACACATGCACTTGTATGTGAATTCATGCACATGTGTCACAGTATCCATCTTCTAGTAAATTTACTTTAGGTGGTCAGTTGGACTGATTGTATTTAAAAATATAAGGAGAGTATTAAGAACCACTTAATAGCAGGATAGAGGCATTATAAGATTAATACAACTCAGTTCTTCTTATTGAGTTTATTATTTTATTGAAGAGAAAATAGAAAAATCATTTAGATGAGTCCATCCATTCCATAAAATTGGCTATAATCAGAAAAATAAATCATCTTTCTATTTTTCTGTATCACAGAAAAATAACTATGTCATTCTGATACTGATAGAAGAGTATCATTTCACAGCCTTTCCTGTGAAGCAATTTACAGCACACTAGTCAGTTTGTATATTCAAATTTAAAAAGCAAAAGTGCAACAAATTTCAGAAGATAAATAAATCAGTAGGAAAAAAAAAACATCAAATTCATACTAACTCCTTTAGAAAGAATGACACCTTTTCGGTACAATCTAAATATAGGTTTTTTTTTCATTTTATTTTTTTCCTAGGGTACAGTAGACATGACATAATTTTTAAGGTCTCAATTATGGATTATTCTTGTATAGCAGCTGAGACTAATTTTAAAAACATATCTAGGTAGTATAATTAAGGTTATTTTGGGTCTGAATAATTATAGTGTATAGTATAAGGACATGTCTGTTATTTTAAGTGCCATGTGTCTTTATATGGAAATCAATTATTATTTATTACTTTCAAGTGAAGGAAATAATATCAATTCCCAATGAGTAGAGATTCTGGCACCTAACAGCCTGTCACCAAGGTTTCCAAGGTGTGATGTTTGCAGCCATACTATGTTCGCATATAAGAGCACAGGGCTTGCAGAGAAGGGGGAACAGAGGTAAAAGCACTCAGGCCAGGAGGGAGGCTGAAGTTATTTTAGAAACTGGAAAAGAGATTAGACCAGGGTAGAGGCAGTGAAAAACAAAAGATGCCAGTGGATTTAACATCTCTTTGTGAGGTAGAATCAGCATGATTTGGTAATAGATGATTTGTAAATGAGTTAAGAAAGCAATTCTAAAGTTAGTATTATAAAATTAATGCAGCATTGAATGTATTATATTGAAAAGTCCCCCAAATTCTTTTTATAGGATACAATTCTAAATGTTAATAATATTTTAAAATAAGTATTAGCAAGAACTGCAAGACCTACCTTAGGAGTACCTGGAGTAAAAAGACCATGTGATGCCCCAAAGAATGCAATTTTCATCACAAATGCCCAAAGGTTCTGAAATTTCACCACTACACATGTCTTCAGGTTTCTGTGGCATTATGACAGCTCCCCTCCCCAACCACCCACATTCAAACACATCCACGCTTGCTATAAATATTAAGGAAAACTTCATGACAGAGTGTGGACAGACATAAGAAATAGGAGAATCAGCATCTCCAGAGCTGCAAATAACAAAATTATCTGAAATTGGGTTTTAAATGATTAAGCGATGAATTCATTTTACAATGAAGTAAATTCAGCTCTCAACTAAAATGCAAATAACCCTAGGATGTATAATTTTATCATGTAAAAATTAAAAATATTGTTAGACAGGCTTTAGTTCATAGAATTAGTTTAATCACCATGGATCAACCATGACCAGCTTTTCTTTATTTATATTCCACTGAAATTCCATGGACTTAACAACCAACTCTACAACTAGAATATTGACAACAATTCATATTCATCTATGTTCATTCTCTTGTCCCATTACTTAAATTTGCTTCTGAAAGAATTGAGAGCTAAAGTTTATGTGACAAGGATAAAGAGTATTTATGTGAGATTAGAAGTAGAGAAGAGCCTTTGAAGCACAATAAAGAAAATGCAGGAGAACAATGGTAAATTTTGCCTCCTTCACAATTTAGAAATTTATATCAATTTAGATTCTTTATAACATGCTAATCAATATATTGACAATTGATTCCATTAACTGAGAAATAAAAGTTCACCCAAGTTTTCCTTTTCCTACAAAATCATGAATGGAAACTAAAGCAAGGTTGGAAATACAAATTTCCTTCAAAGCATTTCTTAGAAACAGTAAACCAGACTTATTTAGCTAGTCTAACCTGAAAAACACACTATCTCAACTAGTGTTATTATTTTTGCACACACAGCTCCCACTGTTTCCAATTATTACCACATGGATATGAAAAAATAAGATTTCCCACATCCAGGAATTTCCTATTTAGTTATCTGTTTCAAAGAGCTTCGTCTGGATTTAGTATAACCGTAACTTCTTAAAAGGACAGCTGATGTTAAAATATACTTATTCATCATAACTCAGTATACAGATTTATGAATGGCAGTTATTCATTCATTCATTTTTTTGTATTGTCAGGTACCTTTTTTTTTTTTTGAGACAGTCTTGCTAATTTGTTGAGGGACTTGCTAAGTTGCTGAGGCTATCTTTGAATTTTTGATCCTCCTGCCTCAGCCTTCTGAGCCACTGGGATTATAGGTGTGTGCCATCATGCTGGGCTTGAATGAATGACAATGTTTCATATTTAAAGTTGGAAGAGGTTAAAATGTAACTGGTATCACTTACATCTAAATGTCATCTCCCACATTGATACAAGGGTAAAAAAGTGTATAAACTAAGTACATTTAAATTAAACTACAAGCAGAAATTACCAGATTTTTATTAAGAATAAAAAGATAAAGCCCATAGGATTTCCTTTTGAGGTAAAAAAAATACTCTTTTTCTTTATTTAGTATATACATTATCCCTTTGGATAAAAATCTCTCTAAGATTTAACATTAAAACAGAGCTATTTTCCATTGATATATATAATTACACATGCTTATGTTTATTATGTTTTAGAAGGTTTCCTTCTAGCATTGCTTAGTATGCAAGAGCCTTGACTGGAAAAAAGAAAACAATGGAACCTACTTTGGTCATTATTCAAAACAATATTCACATTTTAGAAAATGATTTCTAAGTTTTTATAGAAATAGTTATCTTTCAACTATTACTTTTTTGGTACCAGGGATTGAATTCAGGGGCACTTGACTACTGAGCCACATCCGCAGCCCTATTTTTGTATTTTATTTAGAGACAGGGTCTCACTGAGTTGCTTAGGGCCTCACTAAGTTGCTGAAGCTGACTTTGAACTTCCAATTCTCCTGCTTTAGCCTCCAGAGCCGCTGGGATTATGGACATGTGCCACCTCAGCTCAACTGTTACTTTTAAGAACTTTTTGAATCATTCCTGGTCTCTGCCAAAACAAATACAACAGTACTTGCAGGTGATGAAATTTTATGCCATTACTTTATAATAATAGAACACCATGCCATATATCAATTAGCACTGACACAAATAAATTAACGAGGAAAGAACATTACTTTATTATGTTCTTTATAATGTACCAAGTTAATTCCTCTAGTCAGGGAAGAACTGGATTGAGTTTTAGTCACTACACATATAACTCAACAGTACAGTTCAATATTCCTCAAGTAGTATGAAAGAAATCAAAGCTGCACATCATAAGTACTAATCTATTACTGCCCTATGCAAAAATGTGGAGACCATTGCATGCATTTTTATCCCTTTCTCATATATATCTTCTTTCTTTATCTCTCTCTCACTCCTGTGCGTCTTAGGCTTTGGCAACCATATTCCATCCTCTTCTCAGTCCATGTACCCCTGACTTTGCTAAAATAAATAAATAAATAAATGTCACATAATCACTCATGTCCGGTCTGCTTTCTTGTCCCCCATTTTCCACAAACTCTCCCAAATCTTAGAAACTGACATCTTAATAAAAGAAAACTAAAATATCTTAATGTAGTACATATGTTTTTTTTTAAAGGGAAGTTTTGTTTTATTCTCCCAAAGGGATTTTTTAAAAAATTCCTTCCATTCTTCCAAAGAAAAAAACTTCTTATGGGAAGATTTTAAGCAAACTTTGAGTAGAAATTAAAATTTAAGGAAAGAACAAATAAACAAAAAGTAAAGTATAAAATTAAAGTAAAAATGCTAGGCAGGAAAGCCCCTTTACCACACTGGCAAGCATCTCCTTGGTGTGCTGTTAAGGCTTTCTCTAGACATATATTCCAGGACAGAAATACCAGATTTTCATGGAGCCATAATATAACCTGTGTAATATCTTCTATTTTTCCCCAAAATTCATTGAAGTAGCTCAGGCTTCCTAACACAACATAGCTGTCATCAATCTAGTACAAACATCTTATCCCCTTCCTAGACTATCAAGTTATCCTTTCCAGGACGACGTATCAATTTGACCTCTCTACTGCATGCAGAGAATTTTTCTTCCTAAATGCAAAACGGATAGTACCTAGTACTTAAATAGTTTCCCATTATCCATAAATATAAAACATAGTCCTCTTATAGAAAGACTGACCTGGGCAGCCCCATCTCCTACCTGGATCTCCCTGCCCTCTCTGCCCCAGCCATGTTGCTGGCATCTTTCCCTCATGCTTGCCAGGATCTGTCTACCACCAAGTTAATGTCTACTCAATCACCTCACCTCACTGCAGTCACCTGCCTACAGAAGGCATTCATAACCTCCCAAACCAAGGCAACCTCCCCATGATAATTCCATATACCACCCCCTCACAGCAATGGACACAGTTTAAATTATGCATCTACTTCCATGATTGTTTAATTAGTATCTTATTTTTCCACTGTATTATAAAGCTCATACAGGTATGGATCATGTTTCTTTGCTCAAAAAGTCACCTCCTAGTTCCTAGCACTGTACTTGGTACAGAGTAGACACACAACAAATTATTTGTTGAATGAATGTATGGTTATGATGCATTAGCAAATTGAAGCTTCAACTTTAATATTGTGGTTTCCCTTTCAAATCAATCTAAAAAGTATCTTATTTTTTTCATCTTCTTTGTGTGGAGAGCAAAAAGGTGAATAAAACAACATCTACCCTTGAAGGGGCTTGTAGCCTGAAAGTGGTAGAAGGTTTATAATATAAAATTTATAGCAACAACTAAGAAATCACATAATAATCCAGTATTCTAATAAATCCATACATTAAAATAACCCTATGAAGGAAGTACTCTCATTAACTCCTTCAAGATCACACAGGTAATAAACAGAGAAATCATGTTCCTAATGCTAGGGGTCTCTGTATCCAAAACCATTGCTCTTAGGACCAGTATGGCACTGCCTCTCGTGAGAACAGCAAGAACATAATACAGTCATGTAAAAAGTTCTATGGAAACCCACTGGATAGGAAACTTGCAAAGGCACAATAACATTTTATTGGGCTTTGAATGAGTAAGAGATGCTCACCAGGAAAAAAATGTGGAAGGAGGAGGTCAATCCAGACAATGAGAACCACAAAAAACAAATTGATATTAAATGTGCCCTTATATTTAGGGACCAACCACTAGATCAGAAGGAATGCTAGAAATCACAAAAAATTAACTGGAGGCCAAGTTGTGAAGGGTTTTGAGTCCTACGTTAAAGGGTTTTAACTTTATCTTGTACATGATGAGGTAGCACTACAGGGTTTTGATCAGGTAGCGGTATTATTAGAATGAAGTCTGAAAAGTTCAGTTTTAGAAAAATATGCAAGAATCATGCTTGCTCCTCTACCTCTCCAAGACATTTTCTTCCACGACCTTCACATTCCACCTCACACAGTTCCTCTGGGAAGCCTTCCCTAACTACTTCTCTCACCAGCTAGATTAGAGTCTCCTTTTCATTTTTAAAAATCATTTTTTCTATAGCTCCTCTGGAGTATTATTCTTACTGCAGCTTGTAATTATGTTTCCCAGGTAAATCCATGAGTCAAGAACAGAGTTAGATATGCGGTAATGGAAGCCATAGGCATAAATAAGAAAAGCAAAGAGGAAGACAAAGAAGTGAGAGACCAATAGAATACCATCATAGTAAGGTTAGGAGAAGATTTGAGGAAATAGTCAAAAAAGGATTCCTGAAAGCAGAAGAAAAACCAAGGAAGAGGTGTGTAATAGTAGGCAAGAACGTAGATAAACTAGAGGAGGTGTTAGTCTTAAATGATCAATGCTGAGCAGAGAACATGCAGCTTTAAGAGAAGATCAGCATTGAACTTGGGTTTTTTCAGAATAACTCCAATGAAATAATGGGAGTTATTTAAGGATGGAAAATAAAAGGAGCAAACACAAACTACATCTTAAACAAATTTATAAAAGTAGCCTTAAGGGTATCTGGAAGGATACTGTGTTCGATTCTCAGCACCACATAAAAATAAAATATATTGTGTAAACCTATAACTAAACAATAAATATTTTTTTAAATCATTAGCCTCAATGATTTTTATCTCATATCACTAAAGTACAAAACACAATATTTTATTTCCCCCTTACTTTATTTACCAAATCACCTGCTAAGCTGATACTCATGGAAACCTCCAAATAAGTTGCTAATATTGGTAAAATTTGATTCTGACCTCACAATGATCTTGAATATAATAGTGATGTAGTACTACACATATTCATCCAGAGTTAAACATTTTATACTATGAAAAAAGTGAGAAAAAGATTCCATTACAGCATTTTATAAAAGCAATGATCAAGAATAATTAACAATGGACCACCCAAAACATTCAAGAATTTCAAATTATTGACCTTATGGTAAAAACTACACAGCTGAATAGAGTAGAGCAGAACCAAAATACTGAAAGTGTCAGAATGCCAAAATAATCATCATAATTAAAATAATAAATAATAATAAAAATAAAATAATAATTAAAATTCATCCTGAAGAATAACATCTTCTGAAGTACTGCACTTAATGTGTTTCATTTTCTCTACTATGGTATACAAAAGAAAAAAACAGTGACACCTTTAAACACTATAGACACTTTTTTCTGTATTTAAAGATGAGAAAAGCTCAAATAGTTCATAAAATTCTTAGAGGCCTATCTAAGGTAACATGAATATTTTCTTAAATTTTAATTCATTTTAATAAATTAATATATTTCCATATAAAAATATGAATTTATAGATCATAAAAGTTTACCAAAACATAAATACCTATATATAAAAATGCATTCATATAAGTTTGCAGATTTATTTGTAAGTCAAATTCATAGATAACATATTATTTTAATTATAGAAGCAAGCACCTGTTAAAAAAAATTGATTCCACCATTAAGCAGATTGCACTAATTGATTATTGATACTTTTGTTCCCAACCATTTAAAATAATTTAAACCTCCATAAGCACAAATTCATATTGTAAACAGAAATAACCAAGAGCAGCGATAAGGTAAGCTAGAATTATAGGGCTCAAACTATCTTACAAATTATCAGAAATGTTCATCATCATGCATTGATCTGTATGTCCCAGGACAGCACGTTTTTAAAAGCTTCAGCGGATTTTAACCCACTAAGCAATCAGAATAATCTTAGGCTTAGATGACTGTCACTTAGCAGTTACTTGTCTACATTTTGTTTAAGTAAATAAGATAACCTTCCATTTGGTTATTCCAGTAATTTTGAGTACTTTAAGGATCCAGGAAATCTAAAGTGCCACATTGAGCACGTAGGCGGCTGATGGAGAGGAAAAGAAAGGTTTTAAAAAAAGAACTAAAATCACTTCCTGTGGTTAACATTTTAGAACCCATCCAGAACAGTCTGTACCAATATTGTGGGTTTGTTGGTATCTTATTTATGAGCATTGGAAACAGACTTGCACTGGTGCCATGCTTTGAGTAGAAAGCACGTGCGAGACAGACGGAACTGTATTTCTATCAGATGCAATTAAACACTTATTGAATACACTGCCAAATACCACAAATATTAAACCATTCTAGAATAAATTTACTATTGCTTTGACAGCAGTTTCAACAAAATAACAGGTTAATCCAACAAATGAGAAGACTGAGTACAGTGAGCTGGTGGAGTTATTTCAATTTAAAATAAGATGGTTTGGAACAGCCTAATTTTATTAATACAGCACAGTCTGCACAGATTTAAACTTAAGGATTTTATTTTAATGAAAGACATCAGGCTGTTGTATGTGAAAAATTAGGAAACAGCTTTCAAATGAGCTCTCCCAAGAAGAATCTAATAAGTCAGAAGGGAAGAAGAGTGAAGCTGTTTTCCATGCAGTAGAGAGGCCACTAGGGAGGCCACTCCAAGGCTACTTACTCATCAGGACACCATTTTCTCACGGGTTCCCATCACCTTTTGGGAATCCCTCACTGATGTCACAAGAGAGAATAGTTATGATAGCAAAATTAAATTATTAATGTATTGATTAGCTAGAAGTCACTAGTGATGCTGGTCAGGCAGGTTTAGTTAAGATGAAAACCTCCAACTATGGTAGGCTAAGCATGCAGATGGATGTTTAGCTGAGCATTTCAATCCAAAAAATAACTTATTTTGAAACAAAAATGCAAAGTGTCTCATTTAAACAAACAATAGATGAAGTCAATAAAATAAGCAGGTTTCTAAATTCCTTGGAACTGTTAGATATTAGTATTTATTTTATATAAGTAAAATGTAAGATATAAAATGGCAAAGTTTAGTGGAAAGATACAAGACACATTTTGCCAGCATACTCCAGAATAGATGTTTTAATCAGAGAGTATTGTTTTTAATGTTTATGGGGGGAGACTTTAAGAGGAGATAGAACTAAAATGGCAGAAGTAGTTACTGTACCTAAATCCCCACATACAATGGTCCTACATACTTTAATAGAAATTAAACAAAAAAATGTTTAAAATGCATTAAGTTTTCCCTCTTAATTATTAAAGATTTTCCACTTGGATGAATATAAAAAAAATCTGAGCACTTACTATTAATAAGATACATATATAAATCAAAATACAAAAAGATGATAAAGGATTTAAAAAGGTAAATGAATTAAATAGTAGCAATATGTTCAGAAATGTAGAAATATCAGAAACATTAGATTCAATGTTAAATTATTACATGGTAAATAATAACAATGCTATAGAAAGAACATTCAATTTAAATAATATTATCATACTATTAGATAATATGCCTAGTAAAACATACAGAACAATAAAATTCTTCAAATGAATATGGTGCAGCCAAATTATGATGTGCCATATAAAAATTACATACAGGTTTGTTGCAACATTATTCACAATAGCCAAGATGTGGAAACAATCTAAGTGTCCATCAATCAATAAATGCATAAAGAAATGGGACTTATACACAATGTAACACTAGACAGCCATGAAAAATAAATGAAATCTTGTCATCTGCAATGGTATGATAAAACTGGAGACCATTGTGTTAAGTAAAATAAACAGCCAAGGAAAGACTGGTATCACATGATATCACTCATGTGGAATCTTAAGTAGTTGATTCCATAGAAGTTGAGAGTAGAAAGGTCTGTCCCACAGGCCAGAGAGAGTAGGAGACTGGGAAAGTGTAGGGAAAGATTAATCAAGAGGTACTAAGTTACAGTTAGATAGTAGCAAGAATTTCTGCATAGTAGGGTGTCTTAGGTAACAATAACATACCATGCATTTCAAAAAGCTAGAAAAAAGGAGTCCGAGAGTTTTCATCATAATGAAATGATAAATATCTGGGGAGAGATATTCAAACATTACCCAATGTATATATTATATGTGTATGTATACTATTCCATGGTATCCCACTAGTATGCATTAAACATAAACATATTAAAGCATAAACATAAATATTTATATTTTCATACATTCATAAAAACATAAATTTTAAAATTCTGTTGTCATAAAATGTTCAATAACTTATAACATAGTCTATAATATACTATCAGGTTAAAAGAGTAAGGTTCAAAATGGAATATATGATGTTATCCAAATTTTAAATATTATATAAAATATAGATTAATATATAGAGAAAAATTCAGAGGTAAGGAATATATCAAAATATCAAAAACACTGGTAGAGGGCTGGTGCTGTAGCTCAGTGGCAGAGCACTTGCCTGCATGCATGAGGCACTGGGTTCAATCCTCAGCACTACAAAAAAACAAACAAATAAAATAAAGGTATTCTGTCCATCTACAACTACAAAAAATAAAAATAAAAAATCCTGCTGGTAGACAATATAATTTTTGCTATGTTTTATAAATAAATACATGTCATTTATATAAAAAGTTACTTTTAGAATAGCATTGATTTTATTTTACTGAATAATCTATCCTTTAAAAGTAGCATATTTCTATTTTATTTCAAATGTCTTACTTATCAAAGTCAAGTAAGAAAATTAAATCAAAATAATTATAGAAGGCACTTGTTAATTAACAAAACTTTCACAACTAGTTTGAGAAACTCTTGACAAACTAGTTGGTATGAACTGTAAAATTACTTGAGTAGAAAATGGGGACTTTTTTCTAAATAAAGAGAAAAATGAATAACTATAATTCATTTTTTAACCCACATGAAAATTTTCACAATGACCAAGATTGGCTGCTAAATCATTCTTTATATGATTTCCTAAAATGTTATTTTAAATATATAGGCAAAATGTGTTCTTGCTGTGGAACCTTTTTTGCTAGAAAAGTAAGCCATGCAGGTATACATTTCAGGAAGGAAATGAGAGTTTCAGCCAAATTAAATAGTTTTTTCTTCTTTCTCTTGCTACCTTCATTATAAAACATAAGTTAATAACTGAGTTTTAATGCTATAGATTGATACCAAATCTACAAACTTTAGCCTATCTATATATTCTTTAACAGAATGAAATAAAATTTAGAATATAAACTGGAATTGTTTTCTTTTAAAACATATGCAGTGAAATGGACACAGTTCTCTCTTTAGACTATAATGGAAAAGGGGCTGGGCTTGGAGTCAGATCTACTGTTATTAACACTCTCCCCTGCCATATATGACCATTTCGACTTCCCAAGTTTTCACCACATACATTAATATAGTCCTTAATTCCACAAACATGGAGGATTTGTTTTGGTCTCATCACTAAAACATAGAGGTGGCATTAGAATAAGAGAGAGACAGAGCAACCAGGTCCCAGAACTTTCCTTTAGAGATATATTACAATGGAGTGGAAGCTCTAACAAAATATATGAATAACTACTGTGCCTTTTTTAAAGGCAATAAACATAACTGGCAGAAAGTTAAAAAGAAGAGGGTGCTTAGTTAGTTTGAATGGACAAAGAAGACTGCTAAGCTTCACTGAACTTTGAGCCAAGTCCTGAAGAATAAGGAGCCAGACCTGTTGGATATGCGGCAGAACAGTCCAAGGAGAAGGAAAGGCAAGGCAGGTAAAATGACAAAGCACCTGACATGTGATGTATGGATGGGAAGCGAGGGTGGCCAGAGGGCCACAAGTAAGCTTCAAGTGCTGCGAGACAGCTGGAAGACTGGGCTACTGTCAGATCATGTTGGGACAAAGCAGCATGCAAGGAGTTTGTACTCTGCATATAAAGGAAATCAAACAAAGGTTTTAAGCAAGGAAGTTATCTTATTAGATATGTATTTTAAATACACACAAACTACCTGTTATGTGAAGGACTACAGGAAAACAAAAAATGGGAGCGGTCAGGGTATTTTGATGGTGAGGTGGTCTAGGACCGTGGAAGTTGGGGGTAATGGGAACAGCTTGAGATACATTTTGAAGGTAGAAGCTATAGATCTTGTTGGTCGGTTGATCTTGAGGGTTGTGATCTCGGGAAATGCTGATGGCATTCACTGAATTGGGAAAAAGAGGAAGAGGAAGAGATTTGGATGAAGAATTGGGGCAGGACTCAACCAATCTGTTACCTTGGGAAATATGATGCATATAGATTATGCAGTACACAAGGACAGAGATTCAGACTCCAGCTCAGAGATAGGCAAGAGCAGGATATAAACTTCAGAGTCATTAGCACATTTGTGGTTTTAAAACTGTGGGAATGCATACGTGTACAATTAGAAAAGATAATTACAAATATCATATCTGCTGGTGAAAGACTGTTTTGAGCAAGTCTTTTGGTTCTGATATTTTGACAGCTGGGGCCTGGCTGACACTGGAAAGTCTGATCCTCTTAGGATCAGCCAGTTATGAGAGATAGTAAAATCTTCATCTGGAAGTACCCCTTTTACGTGCAAACTAGCCAGTTCAAAACCCAGATTCCTCCTAATGCTTTCTTTCTTTCTTCCTTTCTTTTTAAAAATGTTTTCTTACTAGAGCTTTATAGTTATACCTACTATTTGGGTTAATCCCAACAAACTCAGGCATGCATGGAATTCAATTTTATTTCATGGTCCACTCCTTTTCCTTCTCTCTCTTCCTCCCTCCCCTTTCCTGTTCTCATTCTTCTCCTCTGATAGACTTTATTTCACTTGTCCATTTATTTATATTTGATTGGTTCTTTTTACTTATACACAGTAATGAAATTCCCTGTGGTATAGTTATATATGCATATAACAACAATTTTTAAATAATCCATTCCTCATTGTCTTCCCTTCCCATCCCTCCACTTTGCAACAGCACAATTCACAGTAACCAAATTATGGAATCAATACAGGTGACCATCAGTAGATGAATGGATTAAGAAACTGTGATATATATATATATATGTACATATATCACAGTTTCATAATTCATATATATATATGAATTTCTTAATTCATATATATATGAATTCTAATCAGCCATAAAGCAGAATGGAATTATGGTTAATGCCCGTTTTGGGGACTCCTACCTAGCTCTCACATTCCAGGCCACTATCCCCTCTCCTAATCACCCTATAGTCTAATGAAATTTTTCAAACTAGCTAAGTCCAGTCCTGCTTCCCCTGCCTTGTTTTGTCTTTCCTGTGGAAGTACAATAAAGGCTTTGCCCTTGTCTTCCCTTTCCTCCATCTCCTGACCACAGTGATGCTTTGGGACAGGACAAAGAGGAACTGAAAGTAACAAATTATCTACTCAATGCAATTGTTTCCTGATCTTTGCACCTCACCATACCTGTGTAATAGTAAAACCTACACTTTAAAACCAAGATCCATAAACCATGGAAATTCTAAATTCAAACATTCTAGCATTATTAAAAAAAGATATCATACCAAAACAAGCTGTACTTCTCTTTGGCTCCCAAACACACACTCTTGAAATCCCTCTACTTCCTCCTACAAAAATGATCCTCTGCCTTTAACAATTATTTTCCCTGGGTCCCCAAAGAACTAGCTTATCCTAATGAATCGTGATGTACTTATTTTCACAAAAATCCTTATCACTAATTCTTCTTGGAGATAAGTGTCACAGTAGAATGGGTAGAGAATAGTGATGGGAGGGAAGGGGAGGGGCTGATAGGGAAGGCAGCAGAATACAACTGACACTAGGATTACTGTATGTATACACATGGATGTATAACCAATGTGATCCTGCAATTTGTACACGTGAAAAAATGAGAATTCATACCCTATTTGAATCAAATGTATGATATGTCAAGATCATTGTATTGTCTTGAGCAACTAATAAAAAATAATAATAATAAAGTGTATTGTGCTGCTCAAAAAAACCCCCCAAAAAACAAAGACCTTAATCTATGAAATTTGGTGAGAATGAACAGAAAGTAAAAGTTTACTAAATTTACTATACAAATATATGAGTTGTATAATATCATGTTTGAACCACCAACAAAGCATTTCCTTAGTTGGAGAGAAAAAAAATAGCTGTTACCTTGTGTCCTATTTACTTTTATTTTTAGTTGTAAATGGACACAATATCTTTATTTTATTTGTTTACTTTTTTATGTAGTGCCGGGGATCAAACTCAGTCCCTCATGCGTGCTAAGCAAGCACTCTACCACTGAGCCACTATTTGTGACTTTTTAACTACTGTATTTGTACACAAAGGTGTGTGTGTGTGTGTGTGTGTGTGTGTATGTGTGTATATATATATATATATATATATATATATATATATATATATATATTCCTCTTACATAACACATTTTCTAGAAAATTGTTCCCTTTTTTAAAAAAATGGAACAAAACTCATTAAATTTTTTATCAAGCGGGATTCAGAATTCTAACCCTAATTTACTACTTTTATTTTAATGAACATTTTAAACTTACAGAAAACCTGGCATACCATCTACACTAATTCTGGTTTTAAACCATGAAACTATCCTTAGGATTTTTATAAATTTTTGCTCATTAAAACATCATCACCTAAAACACATGGTCTTCCCTGAAAAGCATATAATAATTATTTTTATTAAATTTAAATAATTTTGATTCATAGTTAAATGACATCCATATTAGACAAAATATTAAACAAAGCATTACATGTCAGAATACCTTCACTCTTGGTAAAATTGTAAAATGCTAAATTTAACACGTGCCAGGAGATTGACAAGCTACTGTATACTTTTAAAATTAATAATTTGCCTTTCCCAAAATGGAGAGGCAAATAAGACAAATTAACCAAGAAAAATCCTCTTTAAAAAAATACAAAGAAAACTAAATTTATATAATAAAAATTATAGACAAGATTTTGTCTTTGAAATGGCAATTCCTGTGTAGAATCATTTTACTCAACTACTAGATAATTGTGATGGTTGCAATCTTATGCATAATTACTTTTTAATGTATTGGATTTAAAACTGCAGTATTATAGAACAAATGTATTTGATTTTTTAAATGTTAATTTTAGCCAAAAAAAACACCCTGATATCTATAAAAGTTTAATAAATGCAAAGAATGTAAGTAGGAAATTCTTAGAATCTATAAATTATACTATATAAGGAATAATAACAATAGAATGTATACCCCATTGGTTCAGCAGTTACTCAATATCTTCCACAAGGTTATTCTAAAGGTACTTTTGCTATTAAAAAACAAAACAAAACAAAACAAAACAAAACAAAACATTTTCACACTACTGCTCCTTGATTATTGCTTGATGTTGGTAAGCACTGAAGTAGGCAGTTTTCTCCATTTGCCTACCAAGTAGTTCATCTTAGCAGTTTGATTTATGGCAGCACGGAAATTCAGAGTACATTGCTGGATGAAATTTCAACTTTGGTGTGTGTCACAAGAAGGCAGGAATCTAATAAGTCCATCTCCAGGAAGAATATGGAAAAAGTAGAAAAGAAACCTGGGAGGACAGAACAATATTGGCTCCAGCTGACCCTTTCTGTTCAATCTAAATAAATCTCATTGCTCTTTAAGGACAAGAAATATGGCAACCATAAATAAAAACCTATACAAATGCTTCAGGCAGAAGATCTTTTGTCTAGAAGCCCCAGAAGAGGCCAGCAGACAGCATGGGACCTCATAGCACCCATCCCTTCAAACAGTGATGAGAAATGACATTATGTCATCATCCAACTCCAGATTCCAAGCTGAACATCTTGCTTTCAACAGGGTATTTCCTTCAGGGAAAATATAATATATTCAGTTGATTAAGAGTAGTTGCCATGGGGCTGGGGTTGTGACTCAGCGGCAGAGCACTTGCCTAGCATCTGTGAGGCACTGGGTTTAATTCTCAGCACTGCATATAAATAAATAATAAAGGTCCACCGACAACTTTAATTTTTTTTTTTTTAAAAAGAGTGGTTACCACACAGTTGGTTTGTTGCTCTGTTTCTTACCTAGCACAGAGGCTGGCACATGGTAAAGCACAATCAATAAACACTTATGAACAACTGGTGATGCTTACAACATCTCAATTGCAATCACAGTCTATTCTTAATTCTCTGATACAATATTCCAGTACCCTTGAATGGGAATTTTGTTTTCAAAATACATCAGGACTCATCCATCCACTCTCTTGTGTTATTCTGCAGGGGTTGTTGCAATTGTGTCCAGTTTACTACTTATACCTACAAATGTTTAATGTGTTTTAATATTCTTAAGAGTGCTCTTCACATATTTGTTTATATTCTATAGTTAACAGTATTTTTATTCAAAATTATTGTTTTTTTATTTTATATGTACAAAAATTATATTAGTATTCTGTCCAAAGTTTTTAATATTTGATGTCAACCCTATTGTGGTCACATCATTTTAAAAATTGACATGCATGAGCTTGGAGGTATATAGCTATGTGCTATATCATTTTCCATCACAACCATAGAAAACAGACAAGGTATTGAGCCATCATGGCATTACCATCTAGCTCATATTCCCATGAATGAATTATGAACAGAATATAGCTCCTTACTGGCTATCTCTCTTTCATCAAGGATTTTAAAGACCTAAATATATGATAACAGCATCTAGATAACTGCAATGTAGGAAAAGCCTATGAGTATTAATTATAAATGAAATATAAAAATTTGCATTTTATGTCCTGAGCTTCCATACTTGCCCATTTTATCAATTCTGCTAGGCAGACAGCTTGATCTCCCTCAACCTCTAAGCCTGCTCTATTCTGTATCATCCTTGTTGATGCTAATAACCAAGATGTTTAGCTAAAAAGGGCTTAAATTAGAATCCCTCTCTTCCTTCTAGAAGCAAATGAAAAGGTATCTGAGAACACTGTAGATGAGAATTCATCTCCCTTCTCTTTTCTTTCCAACTGCCAACTGTGAAGAATCAAACAAAAATATGATGCAAGATAACTGGAGATTGATGCTCCTTAGTCTTATTAACTAGTCAAAACTGGGAGTCTCATATTTAAATAAAATCTCACAAATATCATAATTTTTAATTAAAAATACTTCTAGAAAAGTAAAATAGGTTTATATACTTGGGAAGTAAGACCCATTTTGCAGTTTTATGTTCTTCAGCAAATTAAAGAAAGCAATTCAAAGACTTAAGGGATTTCTCATTAGAAAAGGAGTATATTAAACTATACTATGGAAATTCTTATTATGGGAAGCTAAGTATTTTATTGCAAGTTCTGTAAAGGTTAAAGCTTTGAATAAGTTTCAATCAGTTTTTAATTTAATTGTTAAGGTATTTTAAATACAACGTATTGGCCTTGATTCCCATTAAATTCACAGTGGTCTTCAAGAGTAGAAGAGGTTGTGAACCCTGCACTACTCAGACAAACTATATGGCTCTCAACACACAACTTCCTCCTACTTTGAGCCCTGCCTCCACCTCCATGCATGCCTAACATCTTATCTCACACCACCTGGGACACTGTGCAAAAAACTCAGTCCAACTAATGAGGGCCCCAGCCAATAAGAGCCAATGAACTAATTACAGTAGGATTTTTAATGGACCAATGGATCAATGCTGCCCCCTACAGAGACTATACAAATTGAGACTAAGAAAAGAAATAGAGCTGCCCAGGCAGAACCATTCATCTGTTTTCATGTCTCTAGGCAGCCAAAACCTTTTCCAAACTTCTGGTGGGGTATGATCACACAGAGACAAACACAGTGACTAAGGCCTGGGACACTTGTCTGCAGAGAAACATAGAAACCCTGGCAGAGCAAAAGAAGACAAAATTTCCCCCCATTATTGTACTATATCCATACAGATCAATCCAATCAATGCCTTTTTCTTAAGAGAAGAAAGCTGAGGGCATAACTTTCATTTTAGTCAACCAAAGACAAATCAATCTGCTGTCCTATTACTTTAGAGGCATGATTTCTTCCTCCAGCAGTCAAACCTGAAGTATCCCAACTTGGTGAGCAAGGGCTGAAGGAGAAATCCTGCTTCTTTGGAATTTGCATCTCACAAGCATGACCCAGATAACACTGGTAGAATTTGGCCCATGGGCCCTATGAGTATGGAAGCCATTGGAATTTGAAGACCTCCTCTAGCAAACAATGGTAGAGGGGTACTCAGTGCCTTTCTATCAAGGAAACTTGTACATTGTCCCCATTTCCGTGGATGGCTTATAGACACCAAGTATTTAAATATTACATAAGATTAAACAAACAAAACTTAACGGTCATTAATGTGCTTAGGTTAGAACTTGGTGACTAGGTTAGAACAATAAAAGGGCTACAATGCTTCATCATGAAATTTAATTTAGAGTCATTATCTAAGGCATTTTGCAGAGAATAAAAATGAATTACAATAAATGAAATTAAAGGGATAAAGACTAAAATTTGGTTCAACATTTTCCCATATATGCTTGATCTATCCCTTTTTTCTTTCCTTTTTTTATTTTTATTAATTTTAAACCAAACCCCTCCATGTCATTTACCATTTAAATAACTCTACAAATATTTCTATAGATATCACAGAAAAGATATATCTACATAATTATGATTATAATTATGATTATACCTAAAACTTTAACAAAACTTCATTAATATCATTTAATATTAAGTCCACATCCAATTATCCTCAAAAATGTTTTTTTGTGTTTAGTTTGTTAAAGTTGGCATCATAAAAGTCCATACTTTTAATTTAGCTTTTTAAATTCTTTAATCAAGAATAATTCCCTTCCCACCTAGCTACCAATGCCTTTAACTTGTTGGAGAAATTGTGTTGATTGTCTTGAAAATATCTCCCATCCTGGATTTTTCTGATTGCTTCCTCATTCAGAGTTCAAATTATTCTTTTATCACCCATATATCATGAAAACTATAGTTATAGATAAAGGTCTTGTCAGGGTCATATTCAGCTTCTTAGCAACATTATTTTATAGGTGGTGTTATTACATACATACAGCCTCAGGAGACATCTGGTGCCTAGCTATCTCCTTAATGATGCTAAGCCTACCTGGTACAACAACCTGGTCCTTTAGCAGGAATTCCCAATTCAGAGCCCAACTGCCACCACCAGGTTCCCACAAGCCTCTCAAATCCCCCACTCCTCCTGCTCTTGAGGCCAATTGGCTGGGTTGCATGGGCGGAGCCAAAAGAGTCCCCCAATGAGCAGCTCCGTGGTCTGAAAGGGCGGGGAAACAGCCCAATGAGCATCACCAAAGAGGAGCCAATCAACTGGCAGCTGGAAGTTTGCTAGGGCCGCTGTGAGCCAATCATCAGCTGGCAGCTGGAAGTTTGCTGGGCAACAATTCACAAGAAAAATGTTTACTGTCCTCTATGAAAGATATATAAAAATATATGCACAAAAAAATGAGAGTACTGTTTATACAGATTGCATTAGTTGATACTGACATCTGTAATAATTTTTCTCATCTAATTTTTTTCTATAACAAAATTCCATTTTTCCATTTATAATGAAAAATTAAAATGTGTTACATAATTTTTTTCTGAGAAAGGTAAATTTACAAGGTAAAAATGACTGTGACTACATAATATGTTATTGGTATTTACTTCATTTATACCCACATACTACTTTTAAATTACTTTTATAAAACATATTGATTAACACAATGATGCTGTTTTTTTGGTATCTTCAATGAATATGATTTCGGACTTTTTAGTAAAAATAATTTTTTATATATGATCTCTCTAATTATTCATTGTAATAGAGTATTATTGTCACAGAGTAACTGAAATTGACAATATTTAGCAAAGTTTGTTAAAAACAAAGTGTTCAGCAAGAGACCCAATTTAAATTTTATATTTGTCATTTAATGACTGTTTCTTTGAGTTTGTTTTTGGAAAAAAATACAGCAATAATACTTTACAAAATTGTTGTGAGGACAAAAGTAAATTAGTTAAAGACTGGACACAAAGTGCCTTAGTGTAAAATGTGAGCGAATGTTGTTAGATTATTGAAAACATGTAGTATTGCTACCTTTTCTAACTTTGGTCCAGGGAAAACCGCTTCATCTTTTTCTCTTCCGCCTTGCTCCTTATTTTTGTAACCTGAACAGTTTAAAAAACATATATGTCACTATTGCCTGCATGCCAAGACATTTTATTAAGTGTATGTGCTGAAACTTTCTCATTTTTTGTTTGACTTAAGACATTTCTTGGGAGAACTCTAATCTTGAATGGTATTTTAATCATTCCAAAAAGAATACTTTATTGGTGATATAATTAAATAAATGATAGAAATATCATTAGACAAAAGTGATAATTTGTGATATTTCACTATAAATTTACTCTCAACCTCTAATACCTATTCATGGTGAAAGAAAAGAAAAAAGGTGGTAAGAGCCATACTGATAGTACTGCAAAGAGTTTAATGTGTACTTTCTTATTGCTCTAGTGCACACTTCTGGCAAAAGAATTCCAAAATGAACACATTTCCTTGAATTCTATATTCCCAAATAGAGTTGCCACCTGTGCAGTTATGGAGCCATTTTACAAGATCTTCTAGCTCCTCCGCTTCTTTTATTACTACAGTTTTAGATAGTAATTCTTTTGCATATAATAACTCAAAAATATGTGCATCCCTTTATCTTCAAATTCCATATATGCTAGGAATAAATCTCTCTTGTCTCTCCACTTCTTGAAATGGTATATCAAAATTAAGTGTTTGATATCAACAGTTAGACATGTATCCAGTCCTAAATATAAACCAGGCTTACACTGGAAAAATCTTAGATGCACAGTATAAACATGGAGAAAAACACATGGCTGCATTGCTATCATATATATTATCATCATATATTAACTGTTAATAAATATACAATAATTAATAATAATAAATGTATGATGATTTATTATAATCCAAAGAGTGTCATTTTCATATATATATATATATGATGATCTGGCAAAATGAATACCAAATGGCAGTATAAGTATTAAACTAAAATTTTGCTGCTGAGTTTGTTGTATTTATAGCTCAACTCAGTTTTTAAAAGCTTGCAATATAAAACACATATTGATCATAAAATATTTTTTAAATTCTGTACTAATTTAGCTCATAAGTAATCTAAGTGGGCCAAGTGCCATTATTAAAGATAAACTGATGTCCAAAAAGGTGGATATCAAATACATTTTCTATTTTCAAGTTTAGAAGTATGGACACCTTTATTTTATATTTAGCTTTGCCACTTACTTAGTATGTAATTTTTAAATAAGTCACTTTTAAACCTTTAGGGTCATTCACAGTTTACTCAAATTATAAAATGAGGAAAGTAAAGACAAGTTCTCCACATTCCTTTCCAGTTTTAAATTTTTATCAGCATTCAGAGGCTAGAATCAGTAATCCAAATTCTCAAGAAAATAATTTCATGTCAACAAAATACTTCATATGTTATTTGAAAATCCCGGAAAATAGATGAATTTACTCTTTCAACAGAGTTTAAAAATACGCCATTAGCTAAGTTGAGTAAAATATTTGGCAATGAGTGTCAGGCATGCTAAGTTTAAAAATCACACACATATAAATAAATTTTAAAATATTATTTGCTATGAGTTTAAAGGAGTTTAACTAGAGGCAGTTGATCATTGTAGCAAATTATTTTTGTTTTGTAGCACGTATTAGTCAACTTTCTTTCCCTAAGATAATCAACTTAAATTTATTTGGAAAGATTTATTTGGGCCTATAGTTTCAGAGGTTTCAGTTCATGTTCACTTGACTCAGTGCTTTGGGCTTGTGGTGAGTTAGAATCATGGTGGAGAGTGTATGGTGAAGCAAAGTTGCTCACCTCCTGGTGATCAGGAAGGAAGAGAGAGACAGACAGGATTGTAGTCCCAATAACTCCTTCAAGGGCATACTCCCAATCACCTACTTCCTCCAACTAGGTTATACCTCCTGAAGTTTCCACCACCTCCCAATATAGCACCCTCAGCTGGGAATCAGACCTTCAACATATGAGTTTTGGGAGGGACATTTAGGATCCAAACCATGACATAGGGTAATAGTCCAAAAACTACTAGCTATGAACTTCACAACAACTTCCTCATTTTCAATGAAATACTAGAATTCTTATTTGGACTTTACAATTCTTTATAAGTAAAACCTTAAATCCACAGAGCAGGACTTAATGACATTGCCCTTCTAAAAAATAATTATGACTATGCTTTCCCAGCTACTGTATATAATGACATCTTCATCTTATAACATGTCATTTCTGTTTATGTGTCTTAAAGAGAGAATAGTCTAAAAATATGCCTGTTGGGCTTTTTGATACTTTTCCAGGAATAAAGAACACCTTTTTGGACATTGGTTTATCCTTAATAATGTTACTTGGCCCACTTAGATTACTTGTGAGCTAGATTAATATAGAATGATTTTTAAAATATTTTATTATCAATGTGTACTTTATATTGCAAACTTTTTAAAGCTGAGTTGAGCTATAAACAGTCAGAATAAACCCAGCACCAGAATTTTAGTTTAATACTTATACTGCCATTTGAAATTCATTTTGCTAGATTATACATATATATGAGAAAATGTCACTCTTCAGAATGAAAACATTTTATCAAGTTGTTAAATTAAAATGGAGACTAGAGCTGAAAAATACCTGAATAAAACAAAGTCAATTAGGTATTGAAATTAACTTTAAACTAACAAATTATAAAGGTAAGCAAAACTTAACTTAGGCTATTTGTTATAAATGCTTATAATAGAGAAAAACAGAACTTAAGTTCAACCAATCAAAAGCAACCAAGTACCTTAAGTAACTAGGGACTTTCCTACATGATAGGCCAAATCAATCAATTCTATAACTGCAACCAGTCAAATGTCTGCTTTGCTTTACTTCAGTGTTCTTCCTATTAATAAGACTCCTATTTGTACCCTTTTGATAAACCTCCTGAACCACTTCTGATTTGAAGCTTCCCAATTCATGAGTTGCTGTTTGCTCAAATAAACTCTTTTAAAATTTCATTGTGCCTCAGTGTACCTTTTAACACTAGAAACAATAACCATCAGAATCTTCACAATTTCCACTTAGGCACCTTTACATGAAAATTCTTAGAGTACTAGGTGACCCATAAGGAAGCTTTAGAACAACTTTCAAAGAAAAAAAATTTGTATTAACATATTTTTAAGAAGCATGCCCTAGTACATGAGGAAAAAGAGTATATTAACTAGGTATTTCCCAGGTCCATATTAAATTGCTACAGCTGGGTATAACTATTAAAAAAAACTGGATATAACCATTAGCAGATACTTGGCCTGTGTAAATCAGAACATGTGTTTTGATTTTATAGCAATAGGTTGTAAGCTTTTTGTCACTTGGTCTCTTAAGGCTTCCCAAAACGTGTTAATGTTCCAGGTGTCCATTTAGTTCACTTAGTAACAATATAAAGATTATTTTCCCATCTCAAACTCTAAAAATAAGGCTAATTTCTTGAACTAAACAAATTTATTATGCTACAGGAGTCTACATAGTTACTTAAATTTAAAAAATCTTGTTTGCATTTATTTAATGAATGGATTCTTCACAATGTTCCCTATCATTTAAAACAAACCAGTTTTCATAACAAATAATTCACTACTGTATCATTATGTTGCCAATGTTCACACTTTGGACCATAATGTTTCTTCATTTTACCTAACAAGTACAGATCAATCAGTGACAGTCTAACTTGGTGTTTTTTTCCCAGTGTATTCCTCAGAAAAATCTTGTCTGGTTTTCTTATGCATGTTAACTTATTAAATCATCTGAAAAATCTTGCAATAATAAAATCAGTCTGATTTTCTTTAATCAAGGATTTTTTACCGTCATTCAGCCATGGAATCCTTACGTCCCATAAAAGTTACTACTTCATGTAGAAAATACTTTAAAAGCCTTGAAATAGAAAAGATACCCAAGTTATTTATATATATATATATATGTATGTGTGTGTGTGTGTGTGTGTGTGTGTGTGTGTGTATACATATTTCTAATTCTTAAACAATTTGTTTACAAATTTTCAAAATCTATATATTTGTACTTTAATTCCTTTATATCTTATTTCTTTGAGTCCCCCTTTCTCTTTCAATAGAGAATAAATAAACTGGCAAACATAACCACAACTCTTATGTAATCCAGCTCAATGAAGTAAATGCACTAAGGTACTCTGTTTGGCATTATAAAGTTGTTATATCATCTTTTCTTTTTCACTTTGTTATACTAAACAGACCAAATTCTGGCCATTTTTCCATATAAATCACAATTTATACCCATTTGATCATTCTTCTGGAATTCTATCTTTTTAAAATATCTGTAATCATCTTAAATTGTGATGATTACATTTGACATCACGACTACAAGTCTTATTAATATTACCTACTCCATGAATCAGAAGCCACTCTAAAGATTTAGACTGATCTAATGTTATTGCTTCAGATTTCCTTGTCAAGGTGGAATTCTGTGAAATTTGTGACTCCCCCAAACCAACACAGCACTCCACTATAACAATGTCTTTCAAAGAAAAGTATATTAAACTTCATTTTTTATTAAGACAAGGCATTAAATTTTTCTGTAAGGAACACATAAGGAAATAGTATCAACTCATACCAACTATGTTGCATTCAGAAACAAAATGCTTTCATTGGGTACAACATGCCTATTTAGGCTGGAAAAATTAAGTCAGGCACTTTTTGAATGAATGTCCTGCATTTTTTATTTAGGTTTAATATTCTTTTTTCATAATATTTAACAAATTTTCTATTTGATCAATTGCTTAAGAAACATAATTGCAATGATGATTCATTAACTATTTTAACTGCCAGAGATTTATGCTCATGGAAAAAATAATTTTTCATTTCTGTCTCTAATTTTATTATAGATTAGTATGGTAGGGTGATAAATGAAAGGTTATCAAGCACAAAATATTTACATTTGAATAAAATTCTGTGGGGTAAGTGGAATGGAAGTAAAGAAGGAACATGTTTTAAAGTAGCTTGTCTGGTTTTAAACAAGCAACAGTGGACAACATCTGTGATTTTAGCTCCCAGTGGATACATTTTCAAAGGTGGCATACAATGTACCAGGTGTAACATCCTTTAAAACTATTTAAATTATGGTGAAAAACATTAGATGTAAACTTGAAAAATATATGAAAGGATCCATTGTTTTTTCAAAACACTTTGAGGGAGTAACTACAATAATGTGTAAAGACCAGTGGTTTGAACAATAGGAAAAAAAGTAAATGCATGAGGGAAAGGAGGCAGGGCTGAAGCAGCACACAGTTTAGTGGTCAAGAGCTCAAAATGAGACCAGTTACTCTTACTGGGTTTTCTCCAGACATGTTCAGGTGTAGAAGCGGAGAGCTAGGGGGGTTGCCAGGCAACAATAAAAAAGCAAAAACTAGGGGGCTGGGGATGTGGCTCAAGCGGTAGCGCGCTCACCTGGCATGCGTGTGGCCCGGGTTCGATCCTCAGCACCACATACAAACAAAGATGTCGTGTCCGCTGAAACTAAAAAATAAATATTAAAAAATTCTCTCTCTCTCTCTCTCTCTCTCTCTCTCTCTCTCTCTCTCTCTCTCTCCTTTAAAAAAAAACTAGGAGGAAGTGTGTTGATAATGGCTGCAAGAGAAGAATTATAATGATGTGGCATGGAATCTTAACTAGGTAGGGAGTCAATGGGGAAATGGAGACTGATTAAAGTGGTGGTAGTAACCATGGGTTATGGTCTCATGGGAGTCAAAGAATAAATCTAAAGAAGTAGAGGAAGAGCTAAAGAAAGGTCAGTGGAAGTGGTGAGAAGCTAGGATGTCTGGAATTGAGTATACAATATTAGGAATTAAAGATCTGGGGTGTGACCGTGGCATGAGTGAGGCTGGCTGAGAGACAAGCGTACTGGAGAAAAGGCAGTCCAGGAATTTCGTGATCAAACTGGAAGACTCATCTCCATGAGTATGGAGATCTGGGAGCCCTTTCTAAAGTCTCCAGATAACATCAAGAAGCAGAGGTGGTGGATGTTTTACTCTGAAGACATGACTTTCAAAGCAGGAAGACTAAGAAAAGGGAGAAAATCTTTTGTCTGGAAAAAAAGTAGGCCCAGTGAAATCTACCACACACCAGAGGGCTGCTGGGTAGTCAGTGTGCGCAAGAAGAACCAGCAGATAATGAAGGGAATATCCAGAGGACAGCTCCAGAGTGTCACAGTGGAGGAGATCCAGAATTGCAAAGAGGTGGAAAAAGGATCAGAACAGCAGATACACAAGTGAAATGAAATTCCAAGAAATAAGAATCCTGAAACCCCCAGATTCTATATAAATACAAACATTGATAAAGAACCCAATGAAATTCATTATGGTGCTATGGTGGAGACCTCCCAAATTAGTATAGGGATCGTTTTAAAGAATAAATATTTGAGCTAAAAAAAAAAAAAAAACATGGAGAAAGAAATCTTCTTCAAACAAGGCCTCCAGAAAATACAGTTGCCATTACATCCTCTCCCCAAGTTTCCTGTGACTGCCATGGAGATAGACCGCACATCCCATTGGCATCAAAAGGCCCAACAGAAACTTTCATACCTTTCCACGAAAACCAAGCCCTCCCCATCCCATTAAATTTAATGTGTAACCTTTTATCTATAGCTATTAAATTACTCATCACAGACTACTTCTGTCTACCTAACACATTTATAAACAAACATTGTCTTTTCTCCTATTAATCTATTATCAGTTCTTTGCAGGCCCCCATCACTGGACCCAATGTGAAAGCAGAACCCTATTAGGGCAGGAGGTGGTCATGAAGATATGAGTAGGAAGGGGACAAGTGAATGGATTTAGAAGAGTCCTTCTAGGAACTTGGGAGAATCAAAACACTCCTTCTTTGCTCTTGCCATTGACACGGAGAGGTTGAAGGGGGGTAGCACTATTACCCCAGAGGTCTTCTTTGTTTGTATAATTAGTTCCATTAAAGGAACAGACTTCTTAGCCTCAGTAGAAACCACTACAAGTTTAGCAACATCTTTTTTACTGGCCTCTAGGACATTACATTCTCCTTTCACTCTGCCTCCTTGACTCTCTCTCTTAGTCCCTTTGCTAGATCATTCTACTCTCCTGATATCTAAATTTTAGAGTGTTCTCAGGCTCAGTCCTTGGCTGTCTTTGCTTTCCATAGCTCTACGCACCAAATATTCAGTGGTGAAATGTTTTTGCTTCTGAATGGCCATCTGTAGCTCTGACTTGGTCTTACGTTCCAAACTCACACATCAACAGCTGAATATCTTCACTTACATGACAGAAAACATCTCAGTGTTGATACATTCTTAATGCCCCACCACAAGCCTCAGAGTAGCCCATTCCTCTGTCTTTCTCCTCTTCCCAGCTCCTTTGATGGTAGTACAATTACTTGGGTGCTCAGACCAAAAATAACTTGGTTGTCTCAGCTGATAGTGCTATTCACTGTACATATCTCATTCATCAGCGTCTCCTGCTACTTTATTTTCAAAGTGTTATTCCTAATGCTGTCAAACAGCATATCCTCCACCACTTCCCTCATCCTAGTTGCTATTATTTCTTGCCAAGGGCCAGGGCACTCCCTCTTACCTGATTGGCCTGCTTCTATTTCCCTCTTGTATTTGCACTCCATAACACAGCCAGAGGGATCTTTTTAAATGGAATGTGTTCACATAAACTACCCTATTTTAAACACTTTTCAGTTGAGCATTTCCCAAAGCCCTTAGTGGTCTTTAGGTCTAGTGGACCTGCGCGGGCACCTGTATATCTTCCTGGCTGCTGCTCCTCATTTCCTCCGCTCCAGCCAGACACACAGACTTCTCATTCCTCCCCAAACATGCAGCTCTCATATTGCTTTAAAGTTGTTTCCTCCATCTACACTCTCCTAAATCTCTCTAAGGCTCAGTTTCTCAGCCATCAAGCCTCTCCCAGGGCTTTCTTTGAATACCCTGTGCAAAATAATCTGCATGACCCCAAGTCACCCAGACACTTCACGGTCTTAATGGAACCCATTGTGGACCAAAGCTGCATTTTGAGTTGATTGTTTACTTGCCTACTGTCCATCTTCCTAGCTAGAATATAAGCCCCATGAACATAGGCACCAGGTCTACCCTTCTCATCCCTGTATCCTCAGGACCTAGGGTAGTTCCGTTCACCCACAACACTGCCAAATGAAATGATTAATAGTCAATTTATAAATATATTCTTTATTCTCCCTTTTTTATCACTGTGAAAACTACATCTCAAACTTATATTTATTTATACAATTTGGTTGGATTCTTCTTTGTATCCTGTAAAATATTTCTAACCTGATCTATATCCTACATCCTGCCATATATAATCATATCTAAATATTTACCGTAGTATATGGGCGTCAAAATGTGGGAAATTGTATAAAAGTCCATTTTGTAGCCTTGTATTCCCCATCTTACCCTCATGTCAAAGAAGAAAACTGAATTTACAAGTTTTGCTTTTAATTGACAAAAATGAGAATGATTTAACATCTTAGTAACCTTCAAGTGTTCAGAAACTGACTTTAATTTACTGTCAACCCAGGATATTTTTAGGCAGAAAAGTCATATTATAATTACAGCTGTTCTATTTCAATTTTTTAAATAAGGTATATAATTTGTTATATTGGTATCTCCCTTCTCAGCTCTTTGAACAGACTCACAAATCAAGAAGTTTACATATGATTATATATGTATATTTATATATAAAAGTCACAATTATACATGTTTAAAATTAGTGTGCAAATAAATACACATTATTCTTTTTATTCAATGTGTTCTTTTGCCTAATAAGAATGCTGATAACATGGAATTCGAGGAACTTCAGACAGTCATGTCATGATTCAACAAGTAAATGATATAAATTTCAGTTTTACAGTCATGGTTTTTAAGTAGTCAAACTATTTTAAGTAGAAAAATAACTATTTGATATCAAAAGCTTTTAATAGAAATTTTTAAATAGCAAAATAATGTTGAGTTTTAATGAACCATAGTTTATAATCAACTTCTTTTTGGTAGTTTGTTGACAAAAACAAATTCTAATTTTTTTAATAAGTTATACTCTTTCTGTTATTCTAAAAAAAAACAAATACAGAATCTCTAAATCAAAGCTATACTCCATGAGGGATAGTTTACCCTCTTAGAAAAGTTACACATTAGAGTTTGTTTTCTTTGTTTGTTTTAGAAAATAAGATCATTTAAATATGTCAAAAGCCATAAATGTTAAAATTAAACTTTAAAACCACTTGAGAAGGATTAATGACTCATTTTACTCAGTTTGTCTCAAGGAAATAAGTTATTGGCTTTGAGAATTCATACATGGTATGGCTTTTGCAGACTATTAAGACTATTCTTTACCCTGACCATAACCTCGCTGACCCCTCCTCATCTATAAGGTCTCAGCCTGGCCGTGTCTTCCTCTGCCGAGGTTTTCCTAGATTCTGAACACTGGGAGACTGGGTCCCTCCTGTATGTATGCATGGTACCCTGCACTTCCTTCTTGCATTTGTATCTTGTTATAAAGGTCTATTTTCTTGTCTCTAACACCTAATAAATTTTAAGCTCATTGAAGGCAAAGGCTGGTTATTTTGTTCACAATGTATCTGCTGCACAGCTGGTACTAAATAAATCAATCAATTTTCATGAATCAAGTGAATTGAGTATCAATAATTTCATTCACATTCACTGTACTTGAAAATAGTCACAGTACCCATTATTTCCTATAAAATAAAGAGGCCAATGCACTCCACTATTCATCTATTGAGTTCTGGAAGGGACAGTGTAATTTTTCAGGAAAAGATTAATATACATCAAATTTTTCATTAAAAAGGTAGATCTTTGGGGCTGGGGATGTGGCTCAAGCGGTAACGCGCTCGCCTGAAATGCATGGGGCACTGGGTTCGATCCTCAGCACCACATAAAAATAAAATAAAGATGTTGTGTCCACCAATAACTGAAAAATAAATATTAAAAACTCTCTCTCTCTCTTTCTCTCTCTCTCTCTCTCTCTCTAAAATAAAAGGTAGATCTCAAATCTTTAACTGTCATTGCAATGTGTTTTATAGAATACTTTTGGAGTAATACATTTAACTTTGAAACCTAAGAAGTATCAAAAAGCTATCACTTCACTTTCCTCTTGCTATCTACTTTAGGTAATAAGTAATTAATTTTAAATCCAAGAGATGAAAATGGGGAAAACATCCCAAGCTCATGCAAAAGCAAAAGGTTACACGAAAATTCCCTTTTCTGCTCCCGTTTTTTAAAGTTCAACAGTATTTGCAAGACATAATTGATTCCAGTTTAGGATTTAAGGAAATGTCTGTGTAACCTTCTAAAATGAGTAAGATTCAACAAAGTGATTTCTATTAAATTCCAAGCTTCGGACTGCTAAGTCAACATTGGAACAGTGCTCGCTAGTGAAAGCGCAGGGCACTGTGGCTCCCCATGGTTGAAAGCATACAGAAAGCTGTGAGTGAAGGATGGCTGTGGGTCAGGTGCTGCCAGGGCCTCAAAGTCAACACAGGTGTGTGGGAAGGAGGGCAAGGACTCTCTTAGCTTGCGACTGTAGGAACATTGGTGGTTACGCTGTGGAGTCTAAATGCTCGGTTTTTAAAATGTCTTATTTCAGTAAAATTGTTACATCTTTATTTCAGGTGTTAATACATTCTCAACCTAACTGGTTCATGAGGCGCACCTGAACCTCATATCACTGTTTTATACTGAAAAATCCGAGATTTGAAAATAGATTTTTATCCCCCTCTGAAACCCTGCTAAGCAAAGTAGTCTGAAGTTATTACCACCTCATTTGCTGGCATTTAGCAAGGATTCTTTTTATGGTTCCATGCAATTAATTCCGCTAGAGGATTTTCTCCGCCAAAGTCTGTTAAATGGCATAGTGGTGCTATTTTAAGGTATAATATACAACAAATATGCTGTACATTGTCAATAAATTCATTAAGAACAACATTTGTTAAAAAGTTTGGGCTTAGGAGGCTTTTTTGGTTTTCATTTTTAGTGGTTTGCTTTTCTGGTAGTTGTTTGGGGTTCGTTTAATAATTTATTTTGATGGGGCTAAGTTGAGCTTTATGATGTATCTATTATCAAAAGTACTATTAAAATAGTGTACAATAACTTTAGGATATCCAATGGTTATAAATACAGGCTGGCAGCTGTGGGTCATATTTTAGCTAAACTCACTACTATAGAGGTTATAAACTACGTAAAAATCTCAAGCCTCAATTCTTCCTTGTAAAATGGGAATAATATGCTATCTCCCTGTAAAAGTTTCTTTTCAAAACTAAATGACAGAATACACAAAAAATGCCTAGTACAGTTCCTGAGAATCGTGCAAAATAACTATTACTATCATTGCTACCACTTTAATATTAGCATAAGCTTATTTCATTTAGAGTTTTAGTTCATTGGGTGTGGTTTCCAGAGTTTTGATTATATAATTGACTAGTTATAAAATATAAATAAAGATATTTGCAATTACTTTTTTCTGCTAAAATGTTTCCCCAACTTTATCCCATTGCTTGTTCGAAACATTTCTCTTGAGGGAGGCAATGCTCTACTGGATGAAAGATGGCCCTTGGATAACAATGCTTTAAATACATCCTAGTATTTCATCAAAAACATGCTGTACCAATTGTCCTGACTCAAAAAATAAGTGACAAAATTCAAGTCAACACAATCTCATAAAATTGAGACAACTGTTATATCCGAGTTGAAGAAAATAGGAACAAGCATGAGCCATTAAATGGCACCAAGTGACTCAGTAATGAGACATACAACAAATATATTTACCTAAGGTCTTTAAAAGCAAACACATTAAAGTGATAGCCACATGAATTAATGCTATGGTCTTTAGAACAATATGAATTTGACTTATTAAAATATTGTCCTAAATTGTATTTTGAAAGCCAATATAGTCAAATATTACACTAGGAAGGAAAAGAGAAGGTAAACTGAGAATTCATTAATTTATGTACTCAACTTAGTATCTATATGATCATCTTTGTATACACAAGCTTAAAATTGCTTGGTGCATGGTTGTTTATCAAGCATCATTACCCTTACATCATTAACTTATCTTACTTAGTCTTCACAGTCCATTCAAGAAAAGAAGGAACTGAACATAAGGCTTTAGTAACATGTACACAGTGACTAACTTGTTCTTGATGTTCGGAGATACCGTCTAGTGCTCTATGTACTACTCTGTAGCATTAGGAAAGTGCTGAGAAGAAGTAGAGACTGGGATGGCTAATGATCATGAAGAAGACACAGGCATTCCTTCAGAAGGAGATCTTCCCAATACAGGTATTAGTAAACCAAAGTTCTCTTGTTAAATCAAGTGATATTCCTAGCTTTTTTTCATCTTCCTTTTAAAATTTTTTTTTAACTAGGGAAAAAAGAAAAGAAAGCGTGAAATATTGTTGGGGACTTAGAAAAATAAGGCTTTTTTAAATGAAAGAATCAAGAAGGGCTGGGATGTGGCTCAGCGGTAAAGTGCTCGCCTAGCACGGGCGGGACCCAGGTTCGATCCTCAGCACCACATAAAAATAAGGGCATTGTGTTGTGTCCATCTACACCTAAAAAATAAATATTAAATTAAAAAAATGATCCCATATTAAGAATCAAGAAAAGTAACAAATATACAAGACTTACATAATCTATGTAAGGTCAAATTTGGCCCCTAGAATCCTAGAACCCAAAGCAAAAATGAAAATATGATCAATTATATAATTCTTATTGTCAAAGATGAATAAGGGCATGTATTTCTTGAGCTATAGGACATTTTTTCTGGTATTAAACTCATAAAGGGAATTTGTCAACTGACTTATTCAAGGATGACCCATAGATAATATACTAAATGATGTTCTTTCCTAACATCAAAACCTAGCTAGCATCTTTCTATATCTTGATAGCTATTATTACTGCTATCATATTATATATATATATATACTAATACATAATTTTTATGCTTTCACAAGTTTCTTTTGAATATATCACTAAATAAGAGTATAGTGTCTAACACCTTCTCCACAGCCTTCAGCTAAAAAGCTGACTCTAGAACCTTGCCATGTAAAATAAAGAGTCATCACTTCTCTGTAACTGATAAAGGCCTGAGATTGCCTCAAAACTGAGCTCTCAGGTTACATATTTTGAAATAATGCTTTAAATACTTTTTATCTATTTTAGATATTTCTTTTTAAAAAAATAAAAGCTTTAGAGAAACCTTCACATGCAACCTTTGTTCAAGCATTTATAAGCAATTCACATAGAATTTTTGAAACGTGAAAATACTTAGTTCCTATCTGGATATAGTGGAGATCGCCTGTAATCCCAGAAATTTGGAAGACAGGGAGGGATTATAAGTTTAAGGACAGCCTCAGCAATGTAGCAGTGAGACCTATATCAGAATAAAAAAAAAAATTAAGAAGAGCTGGTAATGTAAATCAGTGGTTAAGTGCCCCTAGGTTCAATCTCCAGCACAAAAAAAGAAAAGAAAAATTTAGTTCTTTCTGTTTAAAGGAATGTAACAATGAGTATTTATGGTATTATTTCTATTACTTGTGCTTGTTATTTCTTTTCACAGAAAAGTTCTAGAAAGATCTTGATTCAAAAGTCTAACTTATACTTTGTGTATTTTACATTTAAATAGATGCCAACCAATCAGGTCTAGGGCAAACTACCTGAAAACTATTTTTTTTTGTCAGTCATTAACTGATATGCACTTTAAATGATCAGAAAATAATTTTTCAAGGGACTCTGAATATTTTTTACTTGTCCTCGTACACTTATTTAAATTTTAAAATTGCAACCAGAAATCTCAAAACCCGGAAACTGCTGCACTCCATAGACCTCTGAGAGGATTGGTTTCCTCCCAGAAATTATGGCTGCTGAATGAAAAGGGGTCACATTTATCCCTGTGTGGTGAAATACAAGCTGGATCTGCCCAGCCACAATTCTCAAGGTTGAGAATATTAATCATAGGAAGTGTTTATTCCTGGGGCATTCCTTTTTTGTTTTCTTTAGGACTGCCTACTTCAGAAATCCAGCTCAAGTATGTTCAAAAGAAGAACATTCCAAAAAAGGGTTAAAATGTTGAGGAGAGGCCCCAAAGCATGTTGGAAGGCTGTGATTCCTTATGTTTGCATGTTTACTTGGTTTGGTTTCTTACTGCATCACTGTTTCTTCTCTGGGTTTTCCTTTTTCCATTCTCAGAGACACAAGAGTAGAAGGGATGAAATGGGGAGGGCAGGAATCTATTGATTTTCTCATAATACAAGCACAAATTTTAGAAAGTGGAAGACATGGAAGGCCAGTGAAGGATACAAAAGGTTGGAACCACTGGTTCTTTCCCTCTTCTCTCCAGACATAACTGCTGTTTGCTCCCAGCATCTGTGGTGCATTTTGGAATCTTTGCTTCTGCAAACCTCTACTACCTCTCCTCAGAGGGGTCAAAATTCACCCCTTTCATGGTGCCTCTCTCTTGTCAACTTAGTCTATATCTCTAGTTAGAGGTGTTTATTTATTTTTTAAATTAATAGAGTTATCAATTTTATTTAGATTATTAAATTAGGATATCAAGTCAAAGTTTATTTTTTCTCTTTTCTTGACTTTCATCAGCTGGAAAATAATGTCCAATACATACAATTAAAAGGTAGTAATTTAACAAAATAATCTGTGTCATTTAGGGTCTACATATAAGAATTATATTCCATATAGACTAAAGAATTACAACTTTTATTCTTCTATTAATTGTAAATAAAGTGTGATCCATACCTTTAAGACAATTTAGCTGTAGAAAGATATTTTAATTTCACATTTTAATACCATTCTATTAATAAGTATGCTCATCATAGAAGAGAGGAAAATGGCTGTTTTATCTTGCCAGAGTAGCAAATTAAATAACTGAAAAAGTAAGAGCCAAAGAAGTAGTCTCTGAAGTTTACAGGATTCTTGCTTTTCTATTAATAATTTTCCAGGTAACTTTTTAATATGAAGCTCACTAGAAGATGTCAAAATATTATGACAAGGTAGAAGAAGCTATAAACTTTCTGGAGTTTACAGTTTGCATGTCATTTGGTCCAACACACAGAGAGCTTAACACATTTAGAATTTATTAAAAATGAATTATTTTAATACTACTAACTCTATCTACAAATGGCAAGTGCAAGAAAGAGTGTGTTTTAAAGGAAAGGTTAGAAAAATAACAGAAGTAAAACAAAAACCAAAACTTTGCTAGTTTGCAGTTTATTTTTTAAGTCTTTGAAGTTTGGAATCCTGGAGGATATAGGCCATGTGTAAAGCTCTGAAATGTTAGGAGTGAAGTTTCAAATACTGGAAAATTGAAAAAGACACTCATTGTTTTAAAAGTTCTTCATCATACACCATAGCTGAAACAGTTAGCTTTTCAATGTTTTGAATGGCCAATGAATGCCACCTTTTTTTCACTTTCAGGTAAAAATCTCTCTTTTTCTTAGTGAATGCTCAAAAAGGTAAAATGCAGGGAAAATACAGCATGTAGTTTCCCGTGTCTTGCCTGCAGCTTCAGTACCAGTGATGTAAGTATAGACTACAGCAAGCAACTGATGGCATAGCGATACTCATTTTTAGGGAGTTATAATTCAGTCTCATCACTTGTTCCAGGCTTAAACTGGCATAGAAGTTCTTGATTGGAGTGTGCAGTTTTTCGTTTTACAAAATAAAGTCAAAATTAGTTTTCTTATTATTTTGTCAAAAGCAGCCAAAAAATAACACAATTTTGGCTGAACATAGAAATTTTTATGCATCTCTAGTTTAAAATCAGTTTTAACTTTAAAAATGAGATGTTGCAGATATGTGTGGATAATGAAGACCAGGCCCAATTGGCAGAGCCTTAATGTTTGTGCACATGAGGCTATGCATAGACTAATATTAAACAGACATCAAGACATCGCATCAATGTACCTCTTCTCTGTTTAGAATAAAGTTATGGACAGAACTGTAGCCCCCAAAGTTTGTATGCTGAAGCCTTAACCCCGAATGTGACTTTATTTAGAGATAAGGCCTTTAAGAAGAAAATTATAGTTAATTGAGGTCATAAGGGTAGATCCCTAAACTGATAGGAACAGTGTCATCATGAGAAAAAAAAAGAAAAAAAGAAAAAAAGACTATGTGAGGATTTAGAGCCATCTACAAGCCAGAAAGAGAGATTGCACCAGAAACCAACCCTGACCAAATCTTGGCCTTAGACTGCTACCCAATAGAGCTACAAAATAAATTTTTGTTGTTAAAGTAACCCAGACTGTTGTTTTCTTATGACTGTCCAAGTAGACTAATACACATAACATAAGAAGAACTAAAAGGATTTAGATTTATTACCAAATTTGGTAATAAATCTAAATCCTTTTAGTTTTTCTACTTTAAGTTCACTTGCTTTTATTCATACAATTCTTCAAAGAGGTTCATTTGGTGAAATCTTATATTCTTCCTCAAATAAGTTTGTAGTAGTAAGTCCAAACTGATTCATTGCCTTGATGGTGTTTTTATAATAGCCACTTGCTAAAGATAATTTTCAGAAATTTGCTTTTCTTCTGAGTGTTCAGGCTGAAGATGTTCCTTTTCCTTTGTTTTATATTAGTCTCAAGTCTTATGTTAATAAGACTTTAAAATTATTTAAATTATTCAGAATCATAGTTGCCAAAGGTAAGTGTTAAAGTTGGTACCTATAATACTCACTGTTTTGAGGGCACAGGCAATTTCTTCCAAAGATCTACAACCTCAAAACAACCTGATGTTCATAGTTCCTATGCTACTTCTTGTTTTGCTCATGTATTTCCCTAGTCCTGCTCTGTTGTCCTGAGGGATCAAATTTAGGGAAATTTACTACTTCATTCTCCAATTCTATAGACTGAAATAGCTTATTCTTTTTAATCCCCGCCCCAAATTTCCCACATGTGTCATTATTATGACTCTGCTGTTCATTGAGAGGAAAACGGGAAGAGAAGGTCTTGTTGGGTGAAAGACCGATGAGTCCACTTTGGGACATGTTGAGTTTGAAGCATCTATGGATTATCCTGCAAGAGACAGTCAATGAGTAGATGGGTAAAGGAATCTGAAAAGGGAAGAGGTTGGGGCTGCTGTAAATTGGGAAAGCAAGGGTAGGCTGAGATCACTTAGTCTATAAAGAGAGAAGATAGCGTGCGGGTACTACAGCAATTAACAGATAACTTGGTGGGATTTGGACAGGGACAGGAGATAAGAAAACCAGAACTATGTAACAGATAAACATGTTGGGTGAGGGCAGTGTAAAATTCAGTAGAGAATTGAAGCCAGATTTAAAGATAGGTAGTCAGTGTAGTTAGGTAAATCAGGTCTAATATGGAGTAAAATCGAAAATGGAGCCCATGTTAAGAATGAATTTCAGGGAAAATCAGAACAACTCTTGGAATGTTAATCAAGTCGGGAAAAGCAGGATAACTCATGGAATGTTAATGTCCCCAAGGCCCAGAGCCCATCCCAAAGAAATGTTAATGAAACAGCTCCCAGCAAACTTGAAGATGCTGACTCAAAAGTCCTTCTGGCCCAGATTACTTCTTTGGCCCAACTGTGCCCCACTCTCAGGCCTTCCCACCTACATTCCATCACTGAAGGAACTATAAAATGGGGAGACAACTGCACTCCCACGGATTTCAACTCTTGGGTCCCCTTCTTCCTCGGCGAGAAGTCTTTTCTGCTGTCCTTTAATAAAGCCTCTACTTTCCACTCTAACCTTGCCTTGGCATGCTTCTCTGGGGTTATTCTTCAACATTGGAGAAGCAAGGACTCGTCACCGGTCAACAGCAGTAACAGAATGACCTGAAGAGTATGGATTTATTTCTTCAAGAACTACAAAGTATTTGTAAGAGTGGAGAGTAGGGCAATGGGGACAGAAGTCTGGCTACAATGGACAGAGGAATAGAGTGCATATCAAGTACTCAGATTGTTCATGATCAGCAAAGGAAGCAAGCAGGGTATGGAGGAATTTAAAGGTTGAGGAAAGTTTATTTACTTCATTTTTTTAAATAGGGGCAAAATTTATACAAGGAAGGCATAGTAATAGTAGAGAGGAAGATGTTGAAAATGCAGAGGAGAAAATGCATTTATTTTCTTTTAAGAAAACGGCTTTGAACACCAACTATGTATCATGTACTGTGTTACTGAGGATCCAAGGATGGAATAAATTATCATGACTGATCCCCTACTATTGAATATACCAGATGAACCAAAGTTTCCAAGTTAGTGAAATTAGGATCAAGTGGAGTTATTAGTCTCAAGAAGGAAGGAAATTGGTTATTTGAAAGAATGGAGATAAAGTGGACATGATGAATGACACAGACATGTTGACTTTCAAGGATACAGTGGGTGTTATCATCCAGCTGGTAGATGGGGGCAGGTAGAGGGTCATGCCAGGGGTTGATGGCACAGGTCAGTTCTCATCCCAGCACACAGGCCAGACCATGACAGATGTCAAAACCTAACTTCATGCCTAAAAGAGGAGGAAAAAAATCAACTAGCCAGATTCTGACCCCGGAAGCTGTCAAGAAGTTAGGCTGAGCAAACAAAACAAGCAAACTGAATAAATAAATTGATGAATAAACAGATGAAACAAGAAGGGAGGGAAGAAGAGGAGAACATATAAGGAGGAAAGAAGAGTAAGGGAGGGGAGAGAGAATACAGGAAAATAAAGGTTTAAATTATAGAACATGAAATTACTTTAGAAGGGTAAAGAGAGACTTGAAGTAGAAGCAGCTAGGGAAGTGAAGATAAAGGTTGCAAAGTAGGAGTAAGAAAGCTAGAAATATTAGAGATGTGTCCAGAGGTAGAATTTTGAAGTTCAAACACAGAGGAAACCTAGGAATGGGAGAGTCTAGAATGTAGCCACAGCAGGTTACCAGAGTATAAAATGTCTAAAAAATAGGAACTTTTAGGCTTGTATGAGCCCCCAGGAAATATGAGGAAGGATGACAGCACTTGAAGGGACAAGTAAAATTGGGAGCCTGGTACCAATGTCCTTGACAAACAGAAGAGAGGGATTGATATCCATAGAAGGACTGAAATGACATTAGGAATAAGTCTCAAGATATAATAAGGATTTTTACTGGAAGATACAGGAGTAATCCTCCAGAAAAATCAATAGGTAATTTCAAACCATGTGAAAATGGGATGAATAAATAATTTATTGTAGATGGTTGCCAGAAAACTCCTGCTCTTAGCGGGGGTAGGGGAGGGCACTAGTTTTAGTTAGGGCAAAGGAGTTGCATGGAGCATTCTATGGAAAATGAGTGTTAAAGCAGAACGTGGCTATAAGAAGGTATGGAGGACATCTGAAAATGATCCACAGGGTAGTAAATAACCAGCAAAATCGTGTTGATTCAGGAGAGCAATTATGACTATGAAATCTTGAGTTTTGAACAGTAGCTTAGAAATAAATGGCAATACTGAGAGGTATGATGGTACCAAATAGAATTTATTTATATATATATATATATATATATATATATATATATATATATATATATATATTTTTTTTTTTTTTTCCAGCACCTCCTGAAGGTTAAAAAAAAAAATGTTGGCATTTGTTGCCACTCATCACAAGGGCCCTGGAAGCTGAGGGCTGTCCTGTAGCACAGGTGAGGAATAGAATCTGTGGTTTGAGGGGACCCTCCATAGTTACGGCTCAGCCTTCCTTAGTCCACTATACAAGGTGCTGCTCTGGAGCATGGATGGACTCCTTGCTATACAGATTTAACAATTCTATTGAGTTGGGAAGAAAAATCTGTTCTCTCCCCTTAATTTCAAAGGTTGTACTCTTGGAGTCCCCTTCAGGATTACAAGCAGAAACCATAAGAAAATAGATGTGGTAAAGAAATGCAAAGAACCAAACTACCCAAGAGATTGAGATACAGAGGAAATGTAGGGAGAAAAAAACCCAAGTACTGTTTTAATAAATTAACTTACATTATAAGTAGATTAACTTAGTATATAATATTGTATTATAATTATTAATATATTTATAATAAATTAAATACTAATCACACTCTAAGTACTCAAAGAATATATTAAAAGAAAGACTACTTCTGCTGCTCTGCCAAACCTTCCAAGTCAAAGGATTTAGTGGATAAAACATCTGTCACTCCATTTAATTTTGCACACATGTGAAAATGCAAAAGAATTTGTTTCCAAATACCACCAACATAGCAGCCTCTTTGACTTTTTTTTCCAGATCAGGGAAATTAGCAAAAACAACTTTCTAAAATGCTCCAAAGGTGATTTCAGGTTTCAGATATGTTATCAGGACATAGGCTAATAACAAAGTTACTCAGTTTCCCATATAACTTGTTGTTGCTGGAGAGGAAAACACTGCCTGTGGATCATCAAATATTGCAATCCTTGCCTTTCAATTAACTACTTAACTGAACAATTTATTTCTATTCTTCTGACTTCAAAGTTTTATTTGAAGTGGCTGCATTTTGGTATAACTCTTCAGTTTTTACATGGTCTCATAGTTTCATAAAATAATAAGAACATTACCACTACCTATTTAAAGATGAAAACATTCACAATTTTCTGATTGAATGATTGATTACTTCCCTGGTCCTCAAAATGCTTTCTTGTTATCCAGAATGCCACACTTCTTTGATCTAGCTAACCCTTCTCTGTCTTTGCTAATTAGGTCTTCTTCATCAACCAGACCTATGTGTTACAGGGCTTATTCCCTGGAACTCTTCTCTATCTTGTCCATTTACATGATTTCAAATACTACTATACTTGCATGACTCACAAATTAATATCTCCAAACCAGACCTCTTCACCAAACTCCAACATGGATATCCAGCTATCCTCTCCATCTCCATTTGGATCTGTATGTGGTATCTCTCTTGGTCTGTTATCCATTGCTCTAACAAAATATCTAAGGCTGAGTAATTTATGAAGAAAAGAGATATATACTTAGCTCAGTTTTGGAGGCTGAAAGTCCAAACTCAAGAAATATAGGGGGAAGAACAAGTGTTATCTTAACAAATTAACTTACTTTATAAGTAGATTAACTTAGTATATAATATTTTCTTATTATATTAACATATTTATAATAAATGAAGTACTAATAGCTCTATAAACTCAAAGAATATTTTAAAGAAAAGAATATTTCCTGCTCTAATGAGGGCCTCATAATGGATGATGTCATTGTGGGAAAGTATACAGAAGAGATCACATGGTGGAATAGAATGTCAAGAGAGTGGGATGCCATCAGGTTCCCTTTTTATAATAACTCATTTTGATGGGAACTATGAAAAACCATCTTAATCCCTTCTAAAGGCACCATCCCCAATGGCCTAAATTACCTTGCACTAAGCCCCTCCTTTTAAAAGTTCCACTACCCTTTCAACATCATCACTTTGAGGACAAAAATTCCAATACCAAACTTTGAGGGAACACACTCAAACAATGTTCAAACTGTAGCAGCATCACAAAATTTGGTATGTCTCAAAAGCAAACTCCAGATTCAAACTCTCTGTATATGCACCTCTACAGTCTTCTTTAAGTGAATGACTATTTCATCCTTAGAGATACTTGGTCAAAACACCTGAAATCATCCTTGAGTCATTCTCTTTCTTATACCTGATCCCCAACATCAGAATGCTCTTTTTCCTTTATTTTCAAAATATACCCAGACACTCCTAAGCATCTCCACTATTATCATCCATCAAAGTGGCATCATCCTTTAATTGGCTTATTAAATAATTGCTATCTGTGCTTCCATTCTTCTTCCTGCTACAAACCATTCTTATTTTATCCAGAGAAAGATCCTTTTTATTTCAGATCTTGTCACATTTCTGAGCAAAGCCCTCCAATGGCTTCCATATCTCAAAAATGGAAGCAATGTTCTGTAGCCTTTCCTACTCCTTTTATGTCTCTAACCTCTTTTGCCTTTAAGTCACTCCCCTAGGGCAACACCGGCCCCTCCGTGCTATGCCCCGAGCACACCCTCTTTGCCACTACTTCACGGTGCTTGCTCTTATTTCTCCCTCTGCATGAAAGCACCTTTCCCTACATAGCCTCATGACTTACTACCTCAGTTTCTTCAGTTTTTTGCTCAAATGTTATCTTGTAAATGAGGCTTTTCTTTCTTACCCTTTTTATAAACAACTCCATCTCTAGCACCAATCTTCTGGCCTGCTTAATTTTTTCTCTAAAGAGCCTATGATCATCTATCATATTATATATTTTTATTAACTTATTGTCTACCTTCCTCCACTAAAACAAACTCTGTTTCAGGATGGAGATATAGATCATTAGTAGAGCACCTGTCCAGCATGTATAAAGCCCTAGGCTCAATCCCCAGCACTGCCAAAATAAATAAATAAACTCTGTGGGTACAATGATTTTTATGTTGTGATCACTACTATATTCTTTGATGCTTAGGGTAATAATGGATATGTAGTGGGTACTAATGAATACCATTTAATGAATGGATAAAGCATGATTCACTGATGTATGAGTCACTGAATACTATATACTTCTGGCTGCCAAATTTATATCTGAAAATATTAACTTTAAAAATTAAAAAGCATTTCAAAGAGATACTTAGTCCCTGGGACTACATATGACAAAATGTAATAGATCATTCATCACCATTTTTTTTTCTTTTCCTACTCTCCAGCAATTATCTTCAACTTTGCTAGTCCACTTTTGAAATTTTTTATTGCACTTGTCTTTTTGCTAAATCTCATTGTTGCTCTTCAAGTATTGCTTTTACATAGCATTGTATCCTTGCTTTTAAGAATACTGAACCATGCTTAAAAGTATAAAGAAGGAGAGAGAAGGTTCACTTCAATTCTCATATAATCTGAAGAACTATTATTTTCATTTGTACCTTTGTATTGCTTTTATAGGCATTTTCACATGAATATCTTAGTTTTTCTTTCTTCTGTTTCAAGTTTCCTCAAATGTTTGCTAAACCTTGGTTATCTTTTTACATTTAGGAATCAGGCAATAAAAACCTATTTGTGCAGGCAGTGGTGCTAGTGGGATTTGTGTGTGTGTGTGTGTGTGTGTGTGTGTGTGTGTGTGGTAATCTGGTCCTTATGCTCCTATATTCCAGAAGGTAAGTAATTTGCTTGGATACCAACTCCAATACCAGTCTCTTATGTTGAATCCAAACAGTGACATTTTTCTGAAGATGCTGATATTTTGCCTGAGTTGAGGCTCCCCGGTAGACCATATCCATTATGGAAGCATCCAATTATTATGCATTCCATCTATAAATTTCTGACCAATTCCCTTTCTTTCCAATTCCCTTTTCACTTCTATCAGACCTGCATCCCTAAAAGTCATGAGCCTCTTCAAAATCCAGCAGACAGATGAAATCCCTCCTAGTTCCTGGACCCCTCTTCTCCTGCTTCCTCCAAATTCTCTCTCCAAATTGCTTTCTGTCTGCCGTAAAATTGTTGAAATTTTCAACTATTAGCAGACACCTGCTGTTATTTCTTAGGTGGGGTGTGTGTGTGTATACATATTTGCATGTGTGTGTTTATATATTTATATATTTTGGTTTGGGGAACTGGACCCAGGACACTTTACTATTAGGCTATATCCCCAGCCTTGTTTATTTTTTGAGATAGGGTCTGACAAGTTGCTGAGGGCCTTAGTAAATTGTTTAAACTTTTATGCCTCAGCCTTCTGAGTTGCTGGGATTACAGGCATGCACCACCACACCCAGCTGGTGTGCTTACATCTTTAACCCCTTTCACTGAGGGCCTGAGATGGTAAAGGGCATAACACCATGTGATTAGTGTGCCATCTCAAACTAAAAATAATTTGGGGTGTGGTGCATGAAAATTATGTTTATTGTTTAATTGAAGCACATGGAAAACTTGTTAAAATTTAGATTACTGAGCCACACTACAGACTAAAATGAATTAAGATTTATAAGACAAAATATGTTCATACTAAAATTTAAGAAGAAATTAAAGAAATCAAACATCTCATAGTTTGAGCACTGTTAATGGAATTTAAATGTCTAACCACCTGAATGCTGAGAGAAAATTCTGTTGCCTATCAAAAACAGCGATGTTTGTAATATGCAAGTTTCGGTGAACAAAAGCATGATCTCTCCTTATAGTTTTATCATGTTTCAAATCTTTCCTTAAGTAAAGAAAAGGGACTACCTATTCTATATCCCTGTAGAATTACAGGTGAATGCTGTTATGTCAATCACATGAAACTTGATAAGATTATAGTTTCTTTGAGACTTAGTCATGGTTTATGTTGACTCTTCAAGTCAGGCATGTTAATAACTTGTGCCAGTTTTAGTTTCTGCTCTGCTCTAAATCTCTGTGCAGACACCAGGGGCTGCTTTAATGTAAACATTCAAAGTACCACATGCATCATCATGGCCATCTGTTTTTACTCCCATTTCTCATGGTGTCTCTGACTTCAACTAATAATGCAAACATCATTTTGAAATTAATCATCGACAGAGTAGTGTGAATTGTTTTAAGTTAAATTAACATCTCTGAAGATGACTAATGGAAAACACCAATGCGAACAGATGTTTTCATTTGGGGAAATGTGTTATATCCCTTCAAACAAATCCCATAATCTACCCCCACAATTTCTACTGCTTAACAAGTAATCAAGTAAAATATAATAATTTAATTACATTATTCCTCAAACTTATTGTTGTACCACATTTTTCTCACCCAGATTGGTTTGATGGCCCCTTTAATGTTAGCAATATTAACAACAGTGGCTTTAGCTCCAAAAGGCATTAAATTTCTATCATGTAAAGTGTATCTCATTGTTGGTTTATTTTACAAAAGTCTTTACCCAAATAGCAGCATGTTAACATAACTTAGCTAGTTCCATATAGGATACTCATGGCCTTTACAAACCTAAGAGACCAATAAATTCTCAGAAGAAATTCTAAAAGTAATTTTATCCTCCCTTCTTTCCCAGAAATGGCAGTAGCCAGAAGAAACTAATTTGGACTTACATGTCCTATAATTTATTCTGTGGGTGGGTATCAAGATGAACAAGTAGGAAATGAAATGAATAACTGAGAGCCTGTTGGCCCAATAGGATGATGTAATTGACTGAAAGACAGAGCCAGGCAAAGGCCCCATAAAGCATGCACTACCAGGATACTGTTCCTCTGAAGCAAAGATCTACTGAGGTCTTCTGGAAATTATCCTTTGTAGTTCTTCTGGTGGCTTTATCCATTTTAACCCCATCAACTGTTCTGAACTCAACCACAGCCTCCCTACTCGTAGGAGAAGTAACAACCCTAACATAGGTCTGAGTTGTCATTGCAGGATATTGCAAAAGCCCATTTCCCAAGAAAAACCTTACAAATAGCAGGCACAGAATTTACACATGATAGGTTCTAGTGACTCACTGGATCATTATCAGAGCAATGTAGCCAATCTTAAATTAGGTTCCATCTCATCAATAGCTTAGTTTCTTTACAGTAATAGGTGAAGAAGGTAAGGCGGAGACCAAGCTAATCTAAACCATCTATTACTGAAACTTCTTTCCTTCAAGTGTGTAAAATATCATCAAAAGAGAAAAGGAAATGAATCTATAATGTTGTCAAAAGATTGTTTAAAAAAACTTAAGCATTAAAAAAGTTTACAATGAAAGTATTTTGGTAGGTAATACCATATTGATCATGTATCAGACAGAACTATGTTACATTTATCAGTACTGAATAAGAAAGTCACTCCTATACTGAAAAACAAACTCAATTAAAATATTTTTAAGTGAGTTCTTATAATGTACTCAATTGCTGTGTTGGCCCTCATTATAAACTGCACTGTACCTTCCCAAAATTCATTTGTTGAAGTCTTAACCCCCAAATCTGACTCTACTTGAATATAGAACCTTTGAAGAAATAATTAATCACCTAATCCAATCCTTATAACAAGAGGCAATTCGTACACACCGAGACAGACAGGATGAATGTACACAGAGGAAAGACCATGTGAGGACTGAGCAAGGAGGTAGACATCTCCAAGCCAAGGAGAAAGGCTTCAGAAGAATCCAACCCTGCAGATATCCTCATCTTTGCCTTCCACCTCCAGAGCTCTGAGGAAATACATGTCTGTGGTTTAAGCCACCCAACTTGTGGTATTTTGTTATGACAATTCTAGCCAAATAATACAACTCCTACTCACAGGACAGGTACCATGGGCTGAATGAGTTGAGCAGTCTGCTGGGAGCCCGCTCCCTCTTCCAGCTGCTGGTTCACCTAGTAACACTCTCATTGTTCCTCTCGACTACTAGAAAAATATATTGAAATACACAAGGCTTTTCAACTTCCCACTAAGAACAGTCATCTTCCTTATTTTTGTTTCAGATTGACCACGTTTGGTTTTTATTCTGATGAAAATTATATAATTTGTTTAGTAGGCTAGATTTTAGTCATTCCACATATTTGAAAGTTTGAAATTGGCACCATAAGAATGGTCATTGTTATATTTGTTAATAATAAAAAGTAAGAGAGAGAAAAGAATTACAACTGACCCCCCCACCCCGCCCCAGTGCTGGAGATTGAACTCTGGGCCTCCTACGCGCTAGGCGAGTGTTTTACCACTGAGCTAAAGAATAAAGTATTATAGAGTGTTATAAAGCACCCTTGACAGTAAGCAGGTTAGAAACCACTGCCTTCTCCACTGTCTTTTCAAAGGTGCTGCTTTTGTTTCAGCTCGTCATGGTAACAGCTACTAATTCACTACTCTTTTTTTATTTTATGACTGAAAAAATAATTTAAAAAAAAAAGGTGAATTTGGGACCATCTATATGGTACTTGGTGAAAAAAATATTGTGGCATTTTCTTTATATTTTATGATTACAATAATAGGTAAGATATTGTAATATTGAATGAGATTTTCTGGAAATTTATTTTTAAAACTTTTAAGAAATATGAAACTTCTTCTGTGGATGTAAAAGTTTTAGTAAATGTAAATGGCTTTCTTATAGAAATATGAGAGGCAGATAATGCTTTGTTTAAATTGTATTTTAAGGATACAATCAATCTTAAAATTAAAATTTTCTTCCTTCTTTTTCTGTGAGAAATAGTGAACATTCTTGTGGTAATGCTAATTTTGAACCTTCAAGATTTGAAATTACTAAAGATTATCCTCAGTCCTACACAAATGTTGCTTTGCTCCTCTTAATTATTTAGAATTCAAATGTTAACAATAGCTTAAAAAAAATCATGACGGGTGAGACACTGTTGGTCTAATTTCTTTACTACTCTATTAGTACATGTTAATGCATCTTAATTATGCTCCTCAGAAGCTGAAAAAAATATCAGTTGTTCTGTTTTGAAAGTCAATTAACAATATGTTCTAAAAAATATGCAAACATGCAAAGTATGAAACCAGACCTCCCTCCCTCCATCCCTTCCCCACACACGTGCACACGCAACACACATGCTATCAATTATTTTGCAAACTCTTGCAGAATTCTACTTGGGCAATCAATGTACTGCATTATGAAGTAGTGTTATGATCATAGTTCTTTGAGTAAAAGTTGAAAATATTATTTTAACAGCATGACTTATTATTATATTCACCATTTTATAATATTTTTAATGTGGAATATGGACCTATGAACAAACACATATGCAAACATCTCCCCATTCTGAAAAGTAACATTTTTGGATTCCAGGGTTTAAAAAAAACTCTTGATATAAGTCTTGTACACTTTCCTGCAACCTATCAGTATCATCAGTACACAAAGATACTCAATGTTTCCTTAGTATTTTATTTGTTTCAAGTATTATTTACCACTTTGAGTATTTTATTTTCTGTAATTCAATTGGGAACTTCTTTTGAAAAAATGAAATTATTTTAAGCATTTTTCTACTGTAATGCTAAGCAAGCATAATTAAACCTCTGTGGAATCATCCATCTGCAGTGAAATCATTTTTCATGTACTAATCTGGGTTCATGTTGTTTCTTTTGTATTTGGCATAAGTGTTAGCACATTACCGATATTATTATTATTATTATTATTATTATTATTATTATTATTATTATTATTATTATTTGGAAAGGGAAGCTTTTCTATTTTCTATTCTCTTTCCTTCTTTTCTCTCATATACAGAATTTGTAAGTTTCTATACAGACTGTACAATTAACATTTCATAGTTATATGAAGTCACCCCTGCTCTGCAGCCTTATTCATTAATCCTGCTTCTAGAATCATGAATTCGACTTAACATTATGATAAGTGATCTCTAAACTATGCTTTTAAAAAATATGTGCCAACATAGTTTATTTGGCTCTACTGCTTTTACTGCATATTCTTTTCAGAAAAATGAGCCATTTATCTAGAAAAAGAGAAACAAAAATATTTGAGTTATTTCCCATTATGTTTTTCAATTAGTGAGTAACAATATATTTCACTTTGTGAATCAGATAATTTTCTAGCTTTGATAAAGAAATTATACACATTATGGCGAGAAAAATATTTAAAATTAGTAAATCAAATATAAAGTACTTAAGGAGATCATGTGCCTTTTGTGATTCAGAAAATTAATTGCTTGTTTGTTTGTTTTTAGGTTTGGCATTCTCAGAAATAACAGAAAACAAGACACAGAGAATTCAAAAATTAATTATATAGTAAGAAAAATAGAAACTATTAACACCTTATTTTATTCAACTTCACTGGAATTATTTAAATTCAGAAAAGGTAAACATAACATCATAAATGATTTTTTAAATAATTTTCTGAATCCATTAAGGCATGTACTCTCCTTTAATAAAATTGTTCAATTATGTTCAGTTTTTATTTTAAAATCTTTTAAACATCTATATAAAAAACTATGAAATTCTATGAAGAATCAGATGTGAATAATTTTATTTTTTTAATAACCAATAAAGAAATAAGGAAAGCTAAAATAAAAATTCAAATAATTAACAAGTCAATCATTTTACTTACCAATAACTAAAAATGGATTATTAATAACAATAAAATTAAAACTTAAATAACTTCAATATGAAAATTTGGAGAAAAATAAATATTAAGAAAAACTTAAGATTTCACTTGTTTCTACAAAAACAATAACTTCACTTATAAATGTCATGATTCAAATAATAATCAGACTGAGGTGGAAAAGTGAGGGAGAGAATTTCCATGTCATCATTCAATATTTGCCTAAAAATCAAAATGAAATAAGAAGCCCTATTTGAATATATGACCATCTGCCAAAGGATTTGGTATAATTTGTAGAGGAAGATTCAGAATTTCTTGTCTTCACCTAATCCTCCAAGAAATAAATACACTATTTTACCTGATACTATTGAGTTCTGCCCCTGGGGAGACAGGAGATTAAATAATGGCTTAGAGTACATGTCTGCCCCAGGTTTATAACTGCCTCATCATCCAGAGCCCAAACACTCTCATTTAGAAGTATGTTTTGTAAGTTTCTACAACCTACATATCATCCTTTTTTTCAGAATATTTTTAAACCCTACAATTTGAACCCTAAAAAATTACTGTGGAAGCTGAAATTTAAGTATGTTACTTAGTGACAATGAGTCCAGAGACATTCACTTTTACGTTCAATGCCACAAAATCTATATGCAGCAGAAAACTTGTTGTTCTCCCATTCTGAGGTACTGGTGATTTTTTCAGAGGCAGTATCTAGATCTCTTAGCAAAGGAAGAGTAAAGAACTTTTCCAAGTTACCTATATCCAAAACTATCTTAAACATTAAATGTTAAGCATTTGATGTTTAACATTAAATATCATGTTTATATAAGATACAAATGTATACCTATTATTAAATAGTATTATATTAAATAATATCTCAAAGATAAACCCAACCAAATATTAATTTTCAACACTTTCATAAAACTTCCCAAACTTACTATATTAACAGAATGATTATTAGAGTTTGTAATCAGATAAATAGAAGGAACTAGACATTCTTAAATGCTGTAAGTAATACTTATACTAATATAAGCAATCAATAATATAGCTCCCAAGATGTTCTGACACTTTCACCACCAGACACCACAGATGCTGATATAAGAATAATAAAAGAGGTAATATGGTTTGAATCTGGAATGTCCTCCAAAAGTTCAGATGTGGGGCTTTTAGTAAATGACTAACTCATGAGAAGTCTGGCTACATTACTGAATTAGAAATTTGAATGGACTACTAGGTGGTAAATGTAGGCAGATGGGGCATGGCTGAACCCTGTGGGGACCATAACTTATCCCTGGTTCACTCATTAGCATTCTCTCTCTCCCTCCTTGCCCCCTCCCCTGCTCTTCCTAATTGCCAAGAGCTTAGCAGCTTTTCCTTTTACCTTTTACCTTTCCTTTTACCTTAGCAGCTATTCCTTTTACCTTTGCCACATTGTTATGCCTCATCTCACATCCAGAGTAAAGAGCCAGCTGACTATGGACCAAAACTTCTGGAACTGTGAGCCAAAATAAACCTTTCACCTTTCCAAGTTGTCTGTTTCAGGTATTTTGGTCATAGCAATGAAAATCTGACTAACATAAGAGGCACTAACAGTAAATAAAGCTGCTATCCAGAAGAAAACCACTTCATTTGACTGAAGATAATTAGAATCTGTAGGATTGCCACAAAATGGGGAAATCCAAAAAAGAAAATGCCATTGACAGAGCTACAAGATACATAAGACAGATATGGACCCACTCTACAGAGTGCAGGTTTGTTGCTACCCAAAGAGAAGGAAGACAGGCAGCAGAAGAGGATGCACAGGTGCATAAACATTAGAACATACAAAGACCTGTGTGACATGCTGAGGAGCTAGAACTCATCCCTGTAATCCAGTGTAATACTCAACTGTATTAGAGGAAGGACTTGGTATGACTGGTACTATAGAAAAATTAAACTGGAAAGAATGTAGAAAACTGAACAGGAAAGAGGAGGAAAGGGTTGGGTGGGAGGATGATGTTAAATATGAAATCAAGGTGGCCACTAATAAAACTACAGTCACTAAGCCCTAATAGAGAGGATAAAAATCTAGTCAAAGAAAGAAGTGTGCATTTATAAGATATCAGTAGGCATAATCAAAAGAACCTCAAGATTAATTTTATAGAGGGTATATAAAAATAATAGTAATAAATTATAAAGTTAATACATAAATCAAGTTGCTTTTCTAAACACCATTGAGTAATTACGAAAGAAAATTCCAAAAAAAAAAAGAAAATTCCACTTAAACAGCAATTTAAAAAGGTCTAAGTGTCAACCCAATAATGAAAAAGATATATTATCATATTTTGTAAATACTTATTGAGGAAAATAAATAGTAAGTAAATTTGTAGACAAATCACATTCTTGTATAAAATGACTTAATACACAATACACTTGCCAATTTTTTCTATCAAATACAATATAAATTAAAAGACCTAGACAATATTGAAAATGTGAACAAGCATTGTAAATACCAATTCAAAAAATAAGAAGGAAAATGAGAGAAAAAAAGAGAAGATGCTATATAATTAAATCAGTGTGTTAATGGATTAAAAAAAAAGACAAATGGAAAAGACAGTAAAAAATAAAACCTAAACCAGATGAGAATTTATTTTATGGCAAAATTAACATTTCAATTCTAGTTTCCTGGCTTATTCATTCCTATCAGGTTTTTATGCAAATCTTACCTTCTCAGCATGGTCTTTACCCTCAAATTGTACCTCACCCTAATCTCCCTATTCCTTTTACCTGTATTAATTGTCTCCTTATTACATGCCACCACCTAATAAATTACACATCATTTTTACTTATTTTTCTTGTTTATTATCCAATTTCCCCAGCTAGATTGCAAGCTTCCTGAAAGCAAAGATATTTCTTATATTCTTTCACTTCTCAGTGCCCACAGGACTACCTGGAACAAACCAAGACCTCAAAACATATTTGATGAATCAAAGAAAGAATGAATAAAAGGACAAAGAGGAAAATGTAGAGAAAGTGGTGTAATTAGGGCAACCAGGAAGGGTAGAATGACAGTAGCATTGTAAATTGCAGAGGGGCCTAGTTAGGTAAGTAGAAAAAAGTGTCCGTAAGAGTAATCATTAGGATGTCAGAAATTACTTTGGCAAGAACAGTCTGAGAAACAATCATCCCCTTCATCTCTTGCATTTCCACACCTGTTGCTACCAGAGATACTGTCTTTTGTTCTAGAATATCCTTTCAAGGATGTTTGGATAGTGAATAGCTTTGGAAGATGTAGTATCTATCTGTAGTGTAAACGGTAGGTTTGCTTATAACCTTGGAACGGGTGCATGCTTGCTTACTGGCCATTAGAAACAAACAGGGGCTCTCTGTCCCTCAGGACTTCTCTTCTGTAATGCAACTCACTGAGTGCACAGGGGTTACTTTCCCTCATTGTGTTCTCTTATGGAAACTGTAGTTCACAGAACAGATGCAAAAGATGTGACACTCTTGCTGCTGGCTTTTTGGTCAATAATAAATTGCCCTTCAACTCTAATCCAGGAATCTTGATCTCCTGCCAGCATCCACTAAATTATGGCAGGCTAACTTATCGGTGTGAAAGTGGAGTGAAATCGCAGATCTTTGATAGTTCTAGAGAGAGAGATGGCAAAATGACAGGAGTCTGTATATATACACCAATACTAGCAGTGAAGTAGTCAATCAATTCCACTCAATGTAATGCCTTAGAAACCTCACCCCCTCTTTCACATAGACAACATTCAGCTACATTTATAACACCTATACAGGACAGTTCAACACAGTCATTTATCTAGCTATCATAACTGTTAATTTCAAGTGATATAATCACTCTGGCTAACCCTATAGTTTCTGGAGAATGTAAGAGATATGGAACAGAAATTACCAGATTGTATGAACATGAAACAGAGTTATTTGAAACCACCCATAAAATCATGAGCAGGAAATAAATACTTTTATACACAACTGAGATTTTAGTGTAGTGTGTTATGCAGCACTAGCTGTCTGATACGAGACTTAAACTGTCAATCCTTTCGATTGTGATAAAAGCTTACTTCTTTATGCCACATTCTAGAGGTTGGCAACACAAGACTAGTAATGGCGGCTCTGCTATAAAAGTTACCCAAGAACAAAAGCAATTACTGTTTTGTTGCTCTACTCTCCTCCCCACCCCACCCCAAATCAACTTTACTTTGTTTTCCATGATAACTCAAAACCCTTACTTATATTCCAAAAAGAATAATATGGAGGAAGAGCAGCAGAACAACCAACTTCCCTAGATTTCACACCCACCAAGTTTCCTCACATCTCATCAGCCAAATATAAGTCATGTGACCACAACCAACTTCAAGGGAGGTAAGAAAACTTGTTTTATTTTTGGCAGTCTTCTACATAGCTAAAAATCAGGAGCCATCTCACTATGAAAACAAGAAAAAAGGGAAATTGGATTAGAACTAACAAGCTTTGTTACCGTTTATCCATGTGGCACCCCAAATATTCATGCAAAACCTATTGAAGAGCATATCTATCACCTCCACAAGGGAGAGGTCCAATTGATACTGCATCCAGCTAAAAGTCCCTCATTGCTAGTGATATGTAGTCTCTTGCATTAAGGATAGATATGGAAACTCTGGTTTAGCAATCTATAAACTAAAATATAAGTTTATCTGTCTCTAATATACTCAACACTCAAGGCTTAAGAAGAAACTAAATATGGCAGTCTAAACTGCCCCTCACCAGCAAAGGGGAATTGGGAAACACACAGCAGTCACTGGGTCATGGCAGTAATTCACTCCCACTAAGTGGGAATCACAGTATTACTTAATCCAACCATGGAGTAAATCCCTTGCTTAGGCCTTTCTGGAAACCCTGAAGAAATGACTGTTCTTTCCCAAAGCCCTTGCATCTACCTTCTGCAAGGTGCTTTCCTATCTTTTGTCCTCCATTGCCATAAATCAAGTAGGCATCACAGAGATTACTCTTCTTGGAAACTGAAATGTTGTTGTAGCCTGCTTCTTGCTGATCTATGGTTTGGCAACCCAAGGATTTCCTTAGAGGTTGAACAATTACAGGCTTTTGCAGGCCATGTTGTTGTTCTTTATCCACAAAATTCCCTCAAAAACTTAGTAAGCTTCCAGGCAATTTGTCTTGGATTAGTTCCATATGTAAGTAACGATGGCCAAAGATCTAATCTAGATAAGTTTTTTAAGCCTAAAGATGCTTGCTTTTCCTTATTACCTATGTGCTTCACTCAGTCCCTCTTTGGAAAGAAGCTACATCCAGGCTATCTGAACCATTTTGTTTGAGTGGTAAAGCAACACCCTTAATTTGATTTTGCCTCTGGTCTGGCTCCCAAATCTGTCAGAGCATCAAGCTTATATCCTACTGAGGTAGTGGCTTTGAAGCCACCAATTGCTATTGCTTTGGTTTGAAATACAGAAGGAGTTGACTTTTTCAACCCTAAAAAGCCTCAAATTATAGGACTCTCACTGCAATCATTTTGCTAACCCAGCACTAAAACTTTCTTAGCAGAAGTGTTTCCCTCTCCTCCTTTGCTTGAATACTGTTTAACTCTAGTCTGAGTTCATCTTTATCATAGGATTTTGTGGATGAGCGAGAAGCAGTCAACACATATCAAGATTTTTCAACTCTTTTATGACTTCCCCTAATGTCATGGTCTCAATTGATATGCACTCTTTCTTCTGAGATATTTCAAGCTAGATTATACCTATACTTTGTCTCACCATCCTTAAGAATCAATCATGGTTTAGCCTCCAATATTTGTGTTTCTTCCTTCTGTTTCCCAAATGATAAACATAATGTGCCACATTTCTAGGTTACATCTCTTTACATCTCTTTATGTGCTCTACTTTTGGCACAAAATTCCATCTTAGGGTGTATGTCTGGAATGTGCAATAGAGATTCAAATATAACACAGAAATAAAACAGAAATTTAGCCTCTCCTTATTATAGTCTGAAGGTGGTCCACAGCAATTATGGAGACACAGGCTTTACTGTGCAGCACTGTCATCTCTAAGACATAGCTCTTGTGTACATGTGCAAGAGAACTTATCACCACACCTTTCAAAGCAGTAAGATGAGGAAAAGGTCAACAGAACAGCTGACCCTTTCTCCCTTTGAAGACATGTCTGGAAGCTGCAGAAATCATCTGAAAGGAAATTTATAAAATGCAGCCTTTATTCTGTAGCCACATGTCTTGCTACAAAACAACAGTCCTTTCATTATTGGAGAAGGGAGAAATAGATTATTAGGGAACGAAAAGTAGTTTTTGCTACAACCTTCAAAGGAGAAACATTTGTTTGGATCTAACATGATTTTCTGTGAACCAATATTTGTAACAAGAACAAGTACTGAGTTGACTAGGGCATTTCTTAAAAATAACTGTACTCTAGTGATTTTTATGGGACTTTTGTAAGATATAATATTCAAAATAAAATTCTGGGGATAAATAAATGTAAATTTACAGTTTAACTTTTGCATTAAGTTCTATACATAATAGACATTTGACAAAGAGTTGTTGATAAAAGAATTAATGAATTGATCAATTAACAAATATTTATTGAACACTTGTTATGAGATCATACATGTGCTATACATAAAAGATATTTAAAAAGTAAATTATAATCTATGGTCTAGTGACAGAAGAGGTCAGCAACATCATTTTACCTTATTGATATTGGGAAGCTGAAGCACTGGGTTCAGCTAACAAAAGTAATAAATCTAATAAAGAAATGTTTGGTGGACAAGATAGCAGTATAGAGGTACTTAGTTGTCACAAAAATCAAACAATGGGTGTATAGCAGTATATTTAGGCGAGTGACTATGGAGAACACTGGAATTCAATAATAGAGCAATAAAAACCTTGTGAAATCCAAAAAAATTGAGACATCAGCAGAGCAAGAGAAACAAAATATCCCCTTAGGGAGAGGGGGTTTAACACCCAACAGAGGTAAAGGTAAAAAAAGTATCAGTGCAGATACTAACAACCTGGGCTACTAGAAAGTTTCATAGCCCTTATTATAAGCTTACAGCCTGAGCAGATAGGAGGCCTGAAATCTAGCTAGTAGATTAACGTTTGGAAAGGAATTAACTTATCTCCTCACAATGCCCCTGGGTGTTACAGTCAGGAGCCATATCAAGAGGGGACCAATTGTCTGAATTCAGACTGCTTGAGGGGACAGAAAGCCCTGACTCTGGGGCCCCACAGATATTCCACTGCACTGGCTCAGCAGATGGCTCACAGGCCAGACTTGGCTAAGTGGAGTGACTCTGACGCAAACCTGTTGAGAATGGTACACAAGGGGAATGGGTGTTTCAACCCAGAGGGGAACAGAGGCAGTTATCCACAAGAACTAGGGATGGCGAAGCCTGGCCTCTAAGACCAGGGCTGTGTCCAGTGGTGTGTGGTTTTGTATGAATGCCAGGACTAAGGGAGGTTACCCACAGTTCCCACCATCCCTCTCCCAGCTCTGTGCAAGGACATTTGTTGCCAAAATGTTGAAGAAAGAAACCCAGTTTCCCCTGCTCCCACAGAACCATGCTGGGGCACTTTTGAGCAATGCTCTGGAGCCCTGACTATAGCCCTGCACCTGAAGCACACAACTTAAAAAGGTTCAGAAACTTTGCCCAACAGTGGGTACATTCTGCTCTCAGAAAGCTTCTGAATTTTACCCCACTCCAGCCAAGACCTGCTCCAGTTTGATCACTGGTGGGCACGGCCACCAAAAGAATGATGAAGAATAAAACCTCCCAGCTGTCATGTTATTCCCAGGTATACCTACCTGGCGTGTGGTCTGAGATCCCACTTCTGAGCAGGCATACAATAGCAGCACAGATAAATAACACAACCTTTGTTAACTCTGCACCCACGTGGACTCCCTGCATTGGTCACCCCTAGTCTTGTCTGAGCATGCACTTCTCACAAAATGGGTATAAGTGTCATCACAGAAGGAGTGCAATGATTACTGCCCTGTCTACTTGAACTGATACTAGTGTCTAATCAGAGAACAAATACTTCATTCCCCTAATTACTGCTGGAGCAGCCACTACAGAGGTCCTTACAAGTAACAGAGCCAATATCAATAGAATCTAAAGAAACCTATCACTTGATAGTGATCAACACTCTGACTGTAAAATTAACCACACAAAAAAATAATAATAAAAACATAATCCACACAGATACACTGCTACCTATACACACCTGCCTGAACTGCTAATGTGTCCCTACTCTTGCATAAGCCACAAAGACAATGGGAAAGATTGTGTTATTTAACTCCAAAACAGGACACATTGTGCTCAAATTCACTAGCCACAGCCAAAGAAGCTATAGGAAGATTACAGTATGGTGCCTAGTTGGAAATAAACTCAACATTGCATAACAACCTCAACACACAATTTTAAAAGAAAGCTCCTTGTTAAAGGGGTTATCCATAAAAGAGGTAGAGATATCCATTTCACCAGATGCACAAATATCAACAAGAGAACCCAAAAAATATGAAAAAAATAAAGGTAATGGGACACCTCCTAAAGTTTATAACTCTCTAATAACAGGTTCCAAAGATACCCAAGTAGATGAAATAAAAAATTCAAAAGAATGATTATTTTAAAAAATTCCACCAATTACAAGATAATACAGATAAACAGGTATATTAGGAAGATAATGTGGGTAAAAATGAGAAATTCAGCAAGGACAGGTTTTGAAAAACAATAAAAAATCTTGGAAATGAAGAGCTGTGTTAGATTTTTTAAAAAAATAACTCAGTTGAAAATCTTGCCAACAGTAGAAGAAAGGATATTGGAGCTTGAAGGCAAATCCCTGGAAATATCACATTCAGAAATTTTTAAAATAAAAAAGAATGAAGAGAACAAACAAAATCTTTGAGACTCCATTAACAGATCAAACATCCCCATCATCAACCAACCTAAAGGGGAAAAAATAAAGGTTAAGGGAATAGAAAAATCTATTCAATGAAAACAATAGCAGGAAACTTCCCTTGGCTTGGGAAAGACTTGGAAATCCAGATACAGGAGGCCTATGGACCCCCAAAGAGACATGACCAGAACAGATCCCCACCATTACACAGGATTATCAAACTGTCAACAGTTTGGGACAAAGAAATAATTTTAAAATCTGCAAGAGAAAAACATCAAGTCTCATTAAAGTGTTTCCCTATTAAACTAACAACAGATTTCTCAGCAGAAGCCCTGTACACCTGGAAGTCATGAAATGCTGTCTCTCAAGACCCAAAAGAAAATAACTGCTAAGCAATATTACCATATCCAGAAGGCTATCCTCTCGAATTAAAAAAAAAAAAAAAAAAAAAAAAAAGATCTTCCAAGATAGATAAGCAAAAACCAAGGGAATTCAGAATAATCAGACTAGTCTTACAAAAGAAGGTTAAGGGAATGTTATAACCAGAAGTGAAGGAAAGATAACTACTGTCATGACAGTATGTGAAAGTGTAAATCCCACTAGAAGAACAGATACACAAGAAATAAAAAAGAATCAAACATTATCAATCAATAAACCACCAATTAACGAAGATGAATGAGAAAGGAAGAATCCAACAAAGAATATTCAAAACAACCAGAAGAAAAATTTTTTAAATGACACACATGAGTCCATGCTTCTCATTAATAACTGTGAATATAAATGGTCGCAATTCTCCAGTTAAATATAAAGACTTCTAGATAGATTAAAAAACTAAACCCAACAACATGTTGCATGTGTGAAATTCAGGTGACTTATGAGAACACACAAAAATTGGAATGGAAAATAGTATTCTAACAAATAGAATCTAAAAACAAGCACTGAAATATGGCAAATAAGAATCAACAAAATGGTTACAATATAATGATAAAGGGGCTGAATCATCATGAAAAAATAATGACTAAAATTTTATATGTACCTAATTCAGAGCATCCAAGTTTATAAAATAATCACTAGTAGACCTACAGGGAAAGATAAACTCCAATATAATAATAGTTTGGGATTTCAATACCCTATTCTCACCAATGCATAGATAACTTAGACCCCCCCCAAAGAAATCTCAATAAAGAAGCATCAGCATTAAACACACTATAGATCAAATGGATTTAACAGATGTTTAGAGAACATTTAATGCAATAGCTGTATAATATGCATTCTTTTCATCAACATTCGGAGCTTTCTTTGGAAAAAACATATCAGGCCTAGAAAGCAACTCTTCAAAAATTCATAAAACTTAAATCATATTCTCTGTCTTTTCTTCTCACATGGATCAAAATTAGAAATAGATATTAAGAGAAACTTTAGAAATCATTCAAACTGATGAAGACCAAATAACACATTTTTGAATGAACAGTGGGTAACTGAGGAAGTCAAATAGGAAATTTTAAAATTCCTTGAAACAAATGAAATGGAAACACAAAATACCAAAACCTGTGGGCTACAACAAAAACAGTAGTAAGAGGGAAGTTTATAGTCATGCGGGGCTACATTAAAAAAATTCATACATACATTCACACACACACACACACACACACACACACACACACGATGTCAGAGAGCCACCTTAGAAAAGAAAGACCAGAACCTTTGCAACTGATAAATGAAAACATAGGATCAACACTCCAACATATAGATGCAGGCATTAACTTCCTTAATAAGACCTCTAACGATCAAAAAATAAAACCAAGAATCAAGAAATGTGATTACATCAAATTTTAAAACTTCTATACAGCAAAGGAAACAATAAATAGTGCCTATGGAATGGGAGAAAAATCTTTGCCAGCTACTCTTTTGACAGATTATTAATATTTAGAATGTATAAAGAACTTGAAATACAACATCAATGAAATCAAATATCCTAATCAATAAATGGGGGAAATGAACTAAACAGGCATTTCTCAAAAGAAGAAATTCAGGTGGCCAACAAATATTTTTTTAAATGGTCAACATCCTTAGCAAACAGGGAAATGCAAATTAAAACTATATAGAGAACTCATTTCACCCAGCTAGAATAGTCATGATCAAGAATATAAAGAATATATGCTGGTAAGGATGTGGGGAGAAAGAAAGCTTATAAATTGATAGCGAGACCATAAAAGCATAACCACTATGGGAACCAGTACAAAGATTCCTCAAAAAGACTAGAAATTAAGCCACCATATGACCTAGTTATTCCATTTGTTTGTATTTATCCAAAAGAACTGAAATCAGCATACTATAGAACTTCATGTACTCCAATGTTTATAAAAAACACAATTAATTCACAATAGCCAATTTCTGGAGCCAGCCTAGATATCCATCAACAGATGAATGAATTAAGAAAATGTGGCATACATACATAATGGAGTTCTATTCAGCTATAAAGAAAAAGGATGTTGTGTTATTTGCTTGTAAATGGATGAAATTGGAGAACATCATGCTAAGTGAAATAAACCATACTCAGAAAGTTAAGGGATGAATGTTTTCTCTCATATTCAGAAGCTATAGGAAAAAAATAAATTTTAAAAAGGAGAATCTCCTGAAAATAAAAAGAACAACAATAGAGTAGAGGAAGAGAATCAAGGAGGAGGGAAGGGATGGGGAAGAAACTGAAAAATGAAATTGACCAAAATATGCTACATTCAAGAAGGAATATATCACAACAAATCCCACCTTTATGTATAATTATAATGTACCAATTAAAAGATGATAAATAGAAGGAAGACCAGTACATGATGGGTATCAGGGGAGGGAGCAGTGGAAGCAAAGGAGAAGTACTGGGAAGTAAAACGGAGCAAATGATGTTATGTGTACATATGAATGCATTATAATGAACCCTGCTATTATGTATAATTACAATGCACTAATGAAAACATAATAAAAAAGCAAGAAGAAATTACAACCAAAATTGGAAGAAATAATAAGTATCAGAGCAGAGATAAATGACATAGTCTAGAAAAACAATTTTTAAAAATTCAAGAAATTAAACAATTGATTCTTGGAAAAGATAAAATTCACAAACATTCAGCTAGACTAACCAAAAAGAATAAAAGTTCCAAATAGATAAAATTAGAGGTGAAAAAGGAGACATTACAACTGATCAAAGGATCCATAGAGATTATTTGAGAAAACAAGATGTAAAGGGCAAATATCTGAACACATATGACCTAGCAAAGTTGAACCAAGAGAATATTGAAAAACAGAGTAGACCAATAGCAAGCAATGATCAGTAATAAAGAGTCTCCCCAAAAAATATCCATGGCATAGCTATCCTTCCTAGGACCACAAAAGTGCTTTGCCTAGATAAATGTCATCCTAGACCTAGGGCATCACCAATACTATAACGTTATCAAATTTCTGTCTGTGCTTTTAATTTGCATGTTGTAAAAATAAACTAAAGATTTTATACAAAAATAAATCCAAGACGATGGCTTCACTATGAAATGTTACTACTTTTAAAGAAGTACCACCAATGCTTCTCAACCTGTTCCACAGAATTGAAAGGGAGGAAATGCCTCCAGACTCATTCTATGAGGACAGAATTAACCTGTTAACAAAACCTGACAAAGACACAACCAAGAAAAAAAGAAAAATAAGAAAAAGAAAATGATAGACCAAGATCCCTGACAAACACAGATGTAAAGAAAAAAACTTGCAGATATATATATATATATATATATATATATATAGAGAGAGAGAGAGAGAGAGAGAGAGAGAGAGAGAGTTGAGAGCCACAGCCGAAGGGGCCCCAGCAAACTTTCAGACTGCCAGCTGATGATTGGCTCACAGCGGCCCCAGCAACATCTAGCTGATTGGCTCCTCTGCGGTGATGCTCATTGGGCTGTTTCCCTGCCCTTTCAGACCACGGAGCTGCTCATTGGGGGACTTTTTTGGCTCTGCCCATGCGACCCAGCCAATCAGCCTCAAGAGCAGGAGGATTGTGGGAGGAAGAGGTTGTTGGGGTGTGTGGCTTGTGGGAAGCCGGTGGTGGCAGTTGGGCTCTGAGGGTTTTTTCCTGAGGAGCTGTTTTGTTTATCTTGTGTGGTTCTAAAAATAAAGTTAGTTTCTTTTGACAAGTGGCTCCTGAATTGTGCCCAGCCAGACTGCGGCATTTGGTGGCCTGTACCTGATGATTGCTGGGGCCCCTTCAGCTCATCAGCTGGCAGTCTGAAAGTTTGCTGGGGCCCCTTCGGCTGTGGCTCTCAACATAGAGAGAGAGAGAGAGAGAGAAAGAGAGAGCCACAGCCGAAGGGGCCCCAGAGCTGCCAGCAAACTTCCAGCTGCCAGTTGATGATTGGCTCACAGCGGCCCCAGCAACTTCTAGCTGCCAACTGATTGGCTCCTCTGCGGTGATGCTCATTGGGCTGTTTCCCTGCCCTTTCAGACCATGGAGCTGCTCATTGGGGGACTTTTTTGGCTCCGCCCATGCGACCCAGCCAATCGGCCTCAAGAGCAGGAGGATTGTGGGAGGTGGAGAGGCTTGAGGGAAGCCGGTGGTGGCAGTTGGGCTCTGAGGGTTTTTCCTGAGGAGCTGTTTTGTTTGGCATGTGTGGTTCTAAAAATAAAGTTCGTTTCTTTAGACAAGTGGCTCCTGAATTGTGCCCAGCCAGACTGCGGCATATATATATATATAAAAAATGATCAGTTGGTTTCATTCCTAGCATTTAAGGATGATAAAACATGTGCAAATAATAAACAAAATATATCACAATAATAGAAGGATAAATAGAAGGATAAACCCAAAGACAACATCATATCAAATGGGAAAACTAAAAGCATTTCCACAAAGATCAGGAACAAGACCAAGATATCTACTCTCACTTCCTTTATTAAATATTGTACTAGAAATTTTGGCCAGAGTAATTAGGCAAAAGAAAAAAATTATAGTCATACAAATAGGAAGGAGGAAGTCAAATTATCCTTGTACAAACCTAACTCAAAATGAATCAAAGACTATAACATAAAACTCAAAGAACTGAAACTACTATTATATATGGGTCCAGGCAATTATTTTGTGCATCAAACTCCAAAAATACAGAAAGTGAAAACAAAATTGACAAATGGGAATACATCAAACTAAAAAAGCATTGATATAGCAAAGGAAATAATCAACAGAATGAAGAGACAACCAACAGAATGGGGTAAAATATTTGCCTGGTACTCATCTGACAGGAGGCTAATATTCATATATAAAGAACTCGGAAAACCTTAACCAAAAAAAACAATAATCCAACTTAAATAATATATTATCTGAATAGATACTTAAACAAAGAAGAAAAAAACAGTCAATAAATACATGAAAAATGATCAATATCATTAGCTATCAGAGAAATGCAAATCAAAATAAAAAGATACCACTTCACACTAGTTATAATTAAAAAAATGAAAAGTAACATGCTGGTAAAGAAGGGGAGGTAAAAATTCTATTATGCATTCAAGTTAATACATCTACCATCAACTTCCTCAAAAAATTAAAAATAAATCTATATATGACCCAGATATCTCATTCCTGAGTATATATACTGAGTGGAAATAAAGTCAGCATACAAAAAAGATACTGCGTGCCCATGTTTATTGGGACTCTGATTCACAATAGCTAAGATATGGAATCAGGCTAAGTGTTAGCCAACAGATGAATAGATAAAGAAAATGTTACATATACAGAATAGAATATTATTACACCATTAAAAAGAATAAAATTCTGTCATTTGCACCAAAGTGGTTTGAACTAAAAAAGATAATGTTAAGCAAAAACTCAGAGAAAGACAGTATCATACATACTTTCTCATATGTGGAAACCTAAAAAAAAATTAAAAATAAAAATAACTATCTCAAAGTAAAGGAAGGATTACTAGAGAGTGGAAAGGGTATTAGGTAGAGGGGAGAAAGTAGGAAAAGTGAGGGTAGAAAAAGAGTAGATGGGCATGATGAATGTATGATGTTAATACATATGAAAATATTGCAGTAAATTCCACTAATTTGTACAATTAATGTTATTTACTATAATAAAAGATGAAACAGAGACTTCTAAGAAAGAAATTTTTTCAACAAAATTCCCAGTTACTACAGAAAATAAAGTCTTTCCAAATTATAAAATATATTTTAAGAAGTATTTAAGTTAAATACAAAAATTAAACATTCCATTTTTAACTTGATTGAATAAGAAACTTACTCCAGAAGTAAATTAATTAATTGGTATTTATTTATATAATCTTTATATCATAATAAGTTGGTAACCAAATACTCCTTATTTAATATTTTAGTGAAAAATTACATGTCATGTGAAATTGTGGCATGTAATTATTTGCTTATTTGGAATATTTTTTCAAGTAATTTAAATTAATGACAAATACATGAACTATTTGACTATAACCATCAAAATCATTTGTGCTTTTATTTGAATAAAATGATTCATTTATAGTTTGAGAAAAGCAGAACTTGGAGAATTATTTTTTTAATTTTTTTTAGTTGTAGATGGACATAATATCTTTATTTTATTTATTTATTTTTATGTGGTGCTGGGGATCGAACCCAGTGCCTCACATGTGTGAGGCAAGAACTCTACCACTGAGCTACACCCCCAGGCCAAGGAGCATTACTTTTTTAAGGTACAGTATTCTCTCAATTTTCTATATTTCTCTTTTCTATGTTTTTATTATGAAAAGCAGAATTTATCCATTATCAGATAATTTTCAGAAATATGTAGCTATAGATGCTGAGATATATTATTTATAAAGCTGTAAATACATTAAGAAGAATAAAACAAGCACTTTATATATGAAAGATGAATCATCTATGCATACATGTAAAGTGCTTGTTTTAATTTCTCAAGTACATGGTACATTCATTGCTTCCAAGATGTAACACCTTAGGAGAAATCCCACAACTTTTACTTACTATGAGTCTTTTTTGTCCCTCTTAGCTTTGCCTATTTCAGAATTAACTGGTGAACAAAATAAAGGACGATGGGTGTGAGAAAACAACTGCTTTATACCTGCTATGCCACATCAAGAATTATTTCCTTAAAGTCCCCTTGATGAGGGTATGTTTTTGTTCCTTCAGAGTGGAAAAGCCATTCAGTGCTCTATCTAGAAAACAGGATGAGTAAATAAGGTGGGAAGTATTATTTTCTTTAAAAATACCAATGAAAATATTCTGGGAAAAATGTCAACCTAAGAACACTTATTCTCCTACCTTCAACTCCAAGTCCCTCTCAACATGCCCAAAAGTATACTAAAAAACAGGGAATAAGTTGTAAAAGAACCAGAAATCTTGTACCAAAAATTACAGACTTTCTTTAAAAAAGAGAATAAATAAAGCAAACAAAAGGAAGAACTAAGTGCTGACTCTCAATATTTTATCATCATAAAATAGTTTGTTTTTTTATTAGTTGTTCAAAACATTACATAGTTCTTGACATATCATATTTCATACATTTGATTCAAGTGGGTTATGAACTCCCATTTTTACCCCGTATACAGATTGCAGAATCACATTGGTTACACATCCACATTTTTACATACTGCCATACTAGTGTCTGTTGTATTCTGCTACCTTTCCTATCCTCTACTATCCCCCTCCCTCCCCTCCCCTCCCATCTTCTCTCTCTACCCCATCTACTGTAATTCATTTCTCTCCCTTTTTTTCCCTTTCCCCTCACTTCCTCTTATATGTAATTTTGTATAATAATGAGGGTCTCCTTCCATTTCCATGCAATTTCCCTTCTCTCTCTCCCTTTCCCTCCCACCTCTTGTCCCTATTTAATGTTAATCTTCTTCTCATGCTCTTCCTCCCTACTCTGTTCTTAGTTGCTTTCCTTATATCAAAGAAGACATTTGGCATTTTTTTTTTTAGGGATTGGCTAGCTTTACTTAGCATAATCTGCTCTAGTGCCATCCAAAATAGTTTCTATTTGTACTTTCTCTTAGATATTCATATATATACGTGAGATTCGGATATAACATTCATTCAAAAAGTAGTTATGTGTGTGTGTGTGTGTATATATATATACATATATGTGTGTGTGTGTGTGTGTGTGTGTGTATAAATTAATCACTGTTCTTTGCCTTAATATTCAGGAAATGGTCCTATCATCATACAGTTCACAATGCATTAGCATAAAGAACAATAAACTGTCCTGTGAATAGAGCACAGTATCACAGGATATAGAGGAGAGCTATCAGAAATCATGCTGGTTTACAGTAGCTCAGACACTCACTACAGGAACAAGCCACTCTCAAAATAAAGTGATTTTCAGAGCTACATACGAATGGCATTCCTGAGCCAGGAACAGAATTCAAATAGTGGGATCAATAGGTAGGGACTCTGGATGCCCCAGAGGGAGACTAGACACAACTCTTCCACATAACTACATGGCTGCCAATCCAAACAGAGAAGTGGAACTAGAAAACTGTTCCTAACTCAACTTCTCCAAGCCTGTCCTGAAAGATAAAAGAAGAAGAAAGGGGAAGTGCCAAAGGGAATGGGAAGAGGAGGAGGAGGATCAGGAGGAAGAAGAATTTAAAAAAGGAAGGAAGAAAGGGAGAAATGGAGTAAGGGAGTCAGGCAGAGAGTGAAGCAAAGAAGGCTGGTGGAAGGTAGGTGGGAAGACCCTACAGAAATGTGGCTCCTTTGCTACTGGAGCCCCACATTCCCTTGAGAACCGACTGCATGCCAGATACTATTCCAAACCCTGAAAAGAGCAGATAAAAATTCTTGCCCATAAACTCCCATTCTAATGGGGTAGGATCTACCAAGAACTACAAATAAAAACAATATATATATATATATATATATATATATATATATATATATATATATATATATATATATATATATATATAATTTTAGGGATAAATACAATAAAGAAAAATTTCTGGAATTATACAGAAGAGGAAGAGACAGCTACTGTCAAGGATGGGCAATGAAGTTTTTAAATGAATTGGTCAGGGAAGATCTCACTGACATAAATTGAGAAACAAACCTTTAGGATTTGACGAGTAAGCCATCATGACATTATCTGGGAGAAAAGATTTCCAGACAAAAGTCTCTGAGGCTGGACAATATCTAGAGTGCTAGAGGAACAGCACAGAGGCTAGAATGGCTGGAGTCCAGAAAGCAAGCGCTAATGAGGTCCAAAGGCAATGAATTAGGCACGTGTAGGGAGAGAAAGAGAAGGGAATGATTCCTAGATGTGTAGCTGGGATTTCCAGTCACTTAAACAGAAAACCTGCAGGATAAACATATTTGGGAGAGACTCTCAGGAGTTCATATGTACTCAAGAGTCAAGAAGATATATATATATATGGAGTAAACTATTGTAAAGAGTCTGGAAATCAGAGAGGTTAAGTGGAGACTAGCAAGTAGGCAGTTATTAGTGTATTTAAAGTCATGCTAATAAATATATTATTATATATTCTTGTGATTTAAATCATCAAGGATGCCATGAAGACAAGCAGGAGAAGTTCAAGAACTGAGCCACTGAGTGATTCAATATCAGGCAGCTAGGAAGAGCAAGAGGAACCAGCAAAGGACACTGAGAATGAACAGCTCAAGAAGAAAACCTGGGAAAATCCCAAAGCTAAGTGGAAAAAGGGTTGTAAGTTATAAAAAAATATCAGCTGTATCAAGTGCTTCTGGTGAATCAAATAAGATGAGAACTAAGATTTGACCACTGGATTTGTTTTGTTTATTGTCTTCAATCTCATTGTAAACTCTATTGCAGCAATTTTGTTTGGATTGGTTTGGTTTTTGTCTTAGCCATTGATGAATTCTCAAGGACTAGAACAATTCCTGGTGTATAATTCATGTCAATTAAAATATATTTATAAATGAGTGAATTTGTGAATATAGACAGAAATCTAAAATAAGATGGAAAATATTTTATAATGGTTAAATGCTTATAAACATTGCTAGATAAAAAATGTAGAAAACTGCTATAAAACATCTTTCTCTATATGACACCAATATGAATATACTCAGAATTTTCAATATATAGAAAACTTGGAAACAAAACAAAAAAAAATGCATTCTTAATGTTATGTGCATCCACATTATTATAACTAACCCTTGCACATTTACAAACATAGCCATTTTACAAAAACTTACAATGACAAACTACAAATTATAATTTTTAATTCCAAATCAACTTCTTTCAAAATGTAATATTTAGCTCTATTTAAAAAGTGTTAAAGAACTCCACAAGAATCATATTTCTCAACATTTCATAGCATGCTCACATTCTTAAACTCAAATTTTATGATCATGCCATAAAAACCAATCTGAGTCTACACTGTCCAAATGTTGTATAAAATTTCAATAAAGTTGCGTTTATAGTTCAAAATTATATAAAATTTCAACACCATACCAAGCAAAATAAATTACTAGGGAAGAACGTTGATGGCCCAGTAAGAATGCAAGAGAAGCATGTCATTAAATGAAGTTCAAGCAGAAATATATCTGTGAAGTTCCTGATTAGATTTTCTACTGACATATATGTATTCCTACAATTTACAAATAACATAATTTTCTAATATATTTCATAATCTCAAAAGTAAAAGTATAAAATGTATTCTCTCCATGTTTTTAGACAAAATAGTATATACTTTTAATTATGTGCCTATATTTAGTATATACTTTTAATTATGTGCCTATATTGTTTAAACAAAACTCAAAGTCATTTTATTCAGATAAATAACTCTAGAGCAACTAGTTGGTCCCAGTTGATGACTGATTTTATAATATTAGTTGAATATAGGGTGGAATATATGGAAACCTACCAGAATTTTCCTAGGCGATTTGCCAGAGAGCGCTTGTCAAGAAAAACAGCACTGTGATTTCAACTTTGAACTCTGAACTGTACATTGTGTGAACTTGTCAAACACTCATCCCACAAATAACCTCATGCTCTTTCTGAAAATCTTGCCAAACAGAGTGAATCTGATTTAGTGGAAAAAAATGTTTGCAGCCAAGAAAAACACACACATTGTGTATAGAGTGTCAATAATTCGGGAAATATTAGTTTACCTCTACTCATGATTTCACTTGCAAAGAATGCTGTTTTTGCAGAAATATTTTTACCATAATTATATTTCATTTTTCTCCCAAGGAAACATTTTCTTCACATGTTACTATATTTATGCATTATTTCCCTAGAGTAATTAATTTGTCAGGGTAAAGCACGATGCCACTAAGATCTAGGATTCAGATTCTGCACCCCAGTCACACCCTCCCACTCACAAGTTGATTCCTTAAATAATTCTCATTACATGCTATGTCTAAATTCTGCCCATATAACTCTATGTGATACAGATAAAGAATACCCCCTGCCTGTTTCCACTTCACAATGGGCTTATTAGAAGATATTGGATGGATACCAGTAGTAACAGAACTAATGCAGAACCTTTATAGAATTCAGAATTAAACTAGAAATAAAAGGACAGTCATTGAATGAGAAGAATTATAATAACAGAATGAAGAAATAGCATCCAAATCGATGCCAGAAGAAATATAGGGGCCTGGGAAAGATGTAGAACCACTCCACAAACTCTGCTCAAAACTCATCCCTTTGAGTCTTGTTACATTCGATGGGCATTGGTTCCTGCAATGGATTGCTGTCTAACAAGTTCACTTTTTACTTATCTCCTAAGAAATGAAACAGTTCAAATTAAGAGTTATACCTTAAAATCATCTCCTGGTTCTTAGTATTTCTTTTTACAATATCTAATATGTGAAACATAGTAGCAATTTAATTTGACCATTTAAAAAACAATATTAATAGATAAAAACTGACACATTGAAAATCTGAAACAGTAAAGAAAAATAAAGCCTAAACCTATTATTAAATATCTAATAACAAAGATACCGTTTTTCCCTGCCTTTTCATACAAATTCTAAGCATTAGACATTGGTTTTTATTAAGTATTAATATTCTGAAAGTTGTTAGTGATATGCTGAGTGAAATAAAATGTTTGTAAAAAGGAACTGTCTGGTTAAATAAGCTTGGGAAATGTTGAAGTAAACAAAATTAAACAGGTATTTAATATACAACTTTTTGGAGTCATTGCTATCTAAATATATATAAAAAAGGGACAGAGCCTGTAGCATTTCCTTGACTTGTTTTGACCAAACATCAAGTATAGTTGGAAATTATTGTACTTGTGATGATGTGACAAGAGATATGACTGCTTTAATTAATATTCAATTTTGAATGAAAATATACATTTTTGTCCCTCTTGAAAGACACCTAGATATCAGTATGAAGTAAAAATGATATCTGAGTAGATTCCTTAGAAAGGTCTTTTAACAAAAATTATTTTTCATATTGATACACCATTAATGTTACCTCTGAAATACCTTCAAAAAATAAGAGGAGCAAGACAGGGTCCCAGATAATAGTGAAGCAATTTGAGCCCAGCAGAAACAGGCTCTGCTGAGAAGTTTAAAAAATCCAATCTAATATATAGCTTTGAGAAATGGGTCCATTTGTGCAATTCTTTGCCTGATGAGGATATTTTCCCCTAATTTTCCCAGATTATGTGTATTTGCATGCAGCCCTAAAAGAAAGGTGAAATTATTGGAAAAAAAAGAAACTAACTTTTTAGAATGTCATGTTTGTTTCTGGAATAAATTTTTCCCCTCTTGAATAAGAGGGGAAAGGTCTTTTAACCAAAAAAAAAAAAAAGACTTTCTTCCATCTCTTAACCTCAACAAAATAAGAAACTAGTTGAAAAACAATTGATAGGATTTTAAATATTGCTTGCCTCCTCATTGAACTTGACTCTATTCCCCCTACTCCAGCCCTATTGAGAATGGTAATGATTTTATATTTATTGAGCCCTCCTCTGTGTATGGGTATTATATCATTTATAACTTTTTATATCTGACTTATAATTTATAAGGTTGGAGTGGGGTAGTTTAGCAGTAGTGAAGCCAGATTAAGCAGAGAAACATAAAAAGCACATGGATATTTGATGATTTAAGCAAAAGTTTTAATATGGTGTGTTTCTTAATGAATATAGAGGAATAAATTTAAGACAATCACATTATAACCAAAGGGGAAAAAAAAACGATACAAGGGGAGATAAGACTTCTACACTTTAAATTGGAAAACTGATTACATCACTACATTACCATAAAATATCATGTGTATCACTTAAAAATCCATGCAAAAAGATATGCTTAAATACAATACAAATAAATGCAAATGGAATTCTAAAAAAATATTTTTAAAAGTACACTAAAACCAAGTGGAGTTTATTCTAGGGATGCAAGGCTGGGCCAATATTCAAAAACCAAACAAGTAATATACCATGTTAACAAACTACAAAGAAAAAAACTATATGATCATGTCAATTCATGTTGCAAATCAAGGACAAAAATTCAATACCCCCCTGGGCGTAGTAGTGCATACTTGTAATCCCAGCAGCTTGGGAGACTGAGACTGAAGCAGGTGGATTACAAGTTCAAAACCAGCCTCATCAGTATCAAGACACTAGCAATTCAGTGAGACACTGTCTTTAAATAAAATACAAAAGAGGGCTGAGATGTGGCTCAGTGGCAAGTGCCCCTGAGTTCAATCCCAGGTACCAAAAAAAAAAAAAAAAAAGAATTTCAACACCCTTTTCTAATATCAAGCCCTCAAAAAAATAGGAATACAGAGAAACTTCCTTGATAAAGAGTAATCTAAAAATCCACAGCTAACAGCATCCTTGCTGATAAAAGACTCAACACTTTTCTCCAAAGATCAGGAAGAGGGCGGGGGTATTCTCCAACCACTCTAACCACTCTTGTTTAATTTAGTGATGGAGGATCTAATTAATTCAATGAAGCACAACAGCACTTAATAATGCTCAAAGTAAAATTAATGTAACTCTAGTCAAAGATCCTTAAAACTTGTATTCTGAAAACTACATAGCACTGAAGAAAAATGAAAAATCTAAATAAAAGAGATATGTATCATAGTATAGACTGAAAGACTCAGCATATTAAAGATGTCAATTTCCATCAAATAGATATACAGAATTTACACAATTTTATCAAAATCCTACCAAGGTACTTGTAGATATAAACAACATTATTCTAAAACTTATAAGGCAAAGGCAATATAAAAATTATAACCATTTTTTAAAAGAAAGTGAAAGGAATCATCAATCCCATGTGGTACTACTCTAGAAAGTAGTTTGGAGATTCTTCAAAAAACTAGGGATGGAAACACCATATGATCCAGCTATCCCACTCTTGGGTATTTTCCTAGAAGTTCTAAAATCAGCATAGTTTAGCAACACAGCCATATTGATGTTTATAGCAGCACAATTTACAATAGCTAAATTATGAAAGCAACACAGATGTCCATCAATAGATGAGTGGATTAAGAAATTGTGATACACACACACACACACACACACACACACACACAATGGAGTTCTACTGAGTCATTAAAATGAATGAAATCATGACATTTGCCAGGAAATGGGTGAAAATGGAGAACATCATGCTAAGTGATATTTGCCAAACTCAGAAACTCAAAAGTCAAATGTTTTCTATCATATGTGAAAGCTAGAGTAAAATAAAGAAAAGGGAGAGGGAAGGATAAGAATGCATAAGGATCCAATCAAACAAAAATTAACAGATGACAGAAAGAAGTCCAGTAGACTAGAGAAAAGAGAAGATGCGGGAAGGATGGGTGGGGAAAAGGAGAGGGAGAAGAAGGAATCAAAACTGAAAATTATTTCTATCTATGAATGAGTATGTCAGGATGAATCCAACTACTATGAATTACCATAAAGCTCTAATAAAAAAAATTTTTAAACACTGTGTGACAGGCTGAAGGTGAAAGGTTGGGAAAAATCATACCACTCACATGGCCCTCAGAAGAAAGCAGGAGTGGCCATACTCATATCGAATAAAATCAACTTCAAACCTAAGTTAATCAAAAGGGATAAAGAAGGACACTATATACTGTTAAAAGGAACCATCCACCAACAAAACATAACAATTATCAATATGTATGCACCAAACAATGATGCTGCAACGTTCATAAAACAAACTCTCCTCAAGTTCAAGAGTCAAATAGACCATAACACAATAATTATGGGTGACTTCAACACACTGCTCTTGCCATTGGACAGATCCTCTAGACAAAAGCTGAACAAAGAAACTATAAAACTCAATAACACTATCAATAACCTAGACTTAACCGACATATATAGAATATATCAACCATCATCAAGTGGATACATGTTCTTCTCAGAAGCACATGGATCCTTCTCAAAGATAGACCATATATTATGCCATAGGGCAACTCTTAGAAAATATAAAGGTGTGGAGATAATACCATGCATCTTATCTGATCATAACAAAATGAAACTGGAAATCAATGATAAAAGAAGGAAGGAAAAATCCTGCATCACCTGGAAAATGAACAATATGTTACTAAATGATCAATGGGTTTCAGAAGACATAAAGGAGGATGCCGCAGTCTGGCTGGGCACAAAATCACGAGCCACTCACAGCTTTGTAGATTCAAACAGCAATTCTTTATTCCCGATCTCACACCAGCCCTCTACAAACACGTTCTGGGGAAATCCACGTTCTCTGCCCAAATCCACCTCCTCTGCCTCCCAAAATACTCTCTGAATCCCCGGAGAACTCAAGGGGAACTCCGGCAGCAGGATACGCCCTATTCCCAGCAGTAATAATCTTAAACCTGGAACCGCCCTAAACCCGGATTGTCCTAAACCGGGAATGCCCTAAATCCAAGGAGAGCCTTAAACCCTGATCCGCCCTAAACCCGGATCAGCCCTGGTCCTTGAGCAAGGTCACCTTACATGCAATGTCACTACAAAATGTCTAAGGCAAGTCCTATTTCCACGAGTCCTTCCACTAAGCAACATGGGGTACGCTGGCAAGGAAATTGTCATTCCTACTTGGCTAATGGCTCTCAGCAGGAGGAAATCAAAAAATTCTTAGAGATAAATGAAAATACAGACACAACATATCAGAATCTATGGGACACAATAAAAGCAGTTTTAAGTGGGAAATTCATTTCCTGGAGTTCATTCCTCAAAAAAAGAAAAAACAACAAATAAATGAACTCACACTTCATCTCAAAACCCTAGAAGAGAAAGAGCAAAACAACAGCAAAGGTAGTAGAAGGCAAGAAATAATTAAAATCAGAGCAGAAATCAATGAAATCAAAACAAAAAAAACCATTGAAAAAATTGATAAAACTAAAAGTTGGTTCTTTGAAAAAATAAATAAGATCGATAGACCATTAGCCATGCTAACGAAGAGAAGAAGAGAGAGAACTCAAATTACTAACGTACGGGATGAAAAAGGCAATATCACAACAGATGCTACAGAAATACAGAAGATAATATAAAATAGAAGATAGTGAAGATATCGATAAATTTCTTAAGTCATATGATATGCCCAGATTGAGTCAGGAAGATACACACAATTTAAACAGACCAATAACAAAGGAGGAAATAGAAAAAGCCATCAAAAGACTACCAACCAAGAAAAGCCCTGGACTGGATGGATATACAGTGGAGTTTTACAAAACCTTCAAAGAAGAATTAATACCAATACTTTTCAAGTTATTTCAAGAAATAGAAAAAGAAGGAGCTCTTCCAAATTCATTCTATGAGGCCAACATCACCCTGATCCCAAAACCAGACAACGACACTTCAAAGAAAGAAAACTACAGACCAATATCTCTAATGAACTTAGATGCAAAAATCCTCAATAAAATCCTGGCGAATCGAAAACAAAAGCATATCAAAAAAATTGTGCACCATGATCAAGTAGGATTCATCCCTGGGATGCAAGGCTGGTTCAATATACAGAAATCAATAAATGTTATTCACCACATCGATAGACTTAAAGATAAGAACCACATGATCATCTCGATAGATGCAGAAAAAGCATTCGACAAAGTACAGCATCCCTTTATGTTCAAAACGCTCTAAAAACTAGGGATAACAGGAACTTACCTCAACATTGTAAAAGCTATATATGCTAAGCCCCAGGCTAGCATCATCCTGAATGGAGAAAAACTGAAGGCATTTCCTCTAAAAACTGGAACAAGACAGGGATGCCCTCTCTCACCATTTCTATTCAATTTAGTTCTCGAAATACTAGCCAGAGCAATTAGACAGACCAAAGAAATTAAAGGCATAAAAATAGGAAAAGAAGAACTTAAATTATCACTATTTGCGGATGATATGATACTATATCTAACAGACCCAAAAGGGTCTACAAAGAAACTACTAGAGCTAATAAATGAATTCAGCAAAGTGGCAGGATATAAAATCAACACACATAAATCAAAGGCATTCCTGTATATCAGTGACAAATCTTCTGAAATGGAAATGAGGACAACCACCCCATTCACAATATCCTCAAAAAAAAAATAAAATACTTGGAAATCAACCTAACAAAAGAGGTGAAAGATTTATATAATGAAAACTAAAGAACCCTAAAGAGAGAAATAGAAGAAGACCTTAGAAGATGAAAAAATATACCCTGTTCATGGATAGGCAGAACTAACATCATCAAAATGGCGATATTACCCAAAGTTCTCTATAGGTTTAATGCAATGTCAATCAAAATCCCAATGGCATTTCTTGTAGAAATAGATAAAGCAATCATGAAATTCATATGGAAAAACAAAAGACCCAGAATAGCAAAAACAATTCTAAGCAGGAAGTGTGAATCAGGCGGTATAGCGATAGCAGATTTCAAACTATATTACAGAGAAATAGTAACAAAAACAGCATGGTACTGGTACCAAAACAGGCAGGTGGACCAATGGTACAGAATAGAGGACACAGAGACCAATCCACAAAATTACAATTTTCTTATATTTGATAAAGGGGCTAAAAGCATGCAATAGAGGAAGGATAGCATCTTCAACAAATGGTGCTGGGAAAACTGGAAATACATATGCAACAAAATGAAACTGAATCCCTTTCTCGCGCCATGCACAAAAGTTAACTCAAAATGTATCAAAGAGCTTGATATCAAATCAGAGACTCTGCATCTGATAGAAGAAAAAGTTAGCTCCGATCTACATATTGTGGGGTCGGGCTCCAAATTCCTTAATAGGACGCCCATAGCACAAGAGTTAATAACTAGAATCAACAAATGGGACTTACTCAAACTAAAAAGTTTTTTCTCAGCAAGAGCAATAATAAGAGAGGTAAATAGGGAGCCTACAGCCTGGGAACAAATTTTTACTCCTCACACTTCAGGTAGAGCCCTAATATCCAGAGTATACAAAGAACTCAAAAAATTAAACAATAAGATAACAAATAACCCAATCAACAAATGGGCCAAAGACCTGAACAAACACTTCTCAGAGGAGGACATACAATCAATCAACAAGTACATGAAAAAATGCTCACCATCTCTAGCAGTCAGAGAAATGCAAATCAAAACCACCCTAAGATACCATCTCACTCCAGTAATATTAGCAGCCATTAGGAAGTCAAACAACAACAAGTGCTGGCGAGGATGTGGGGAAAGGGGTATTCTTGTACATTGCTGGTGGGACTGCAAATTGGTGCAGCCAATTTGGAAAGCATTATGGAGATTCCTGGGAAAGCTGGGAATGGAACCACCATTTGACCCAGCTATTGCCCTTCTTGGACTATTCCCTGAAGACCTTAAAAGAGCGTACAACAGGGATACTGCCACATCAATGTTCATAGCAGCACAATTAACAATAGCTAGACTGTGGAACCAACCTAGATGCCCTTCAATAGATGAATGGATAAAAAAAATGTGGCATTTATACACAATGGAGTATTATTCAGCACTAAAAAATGACAAAATCATGGCATTTGCAGGGAAATGGATAGCATTAGAGCAGATTATGCTAAGTGAAGCTAGCCAATCCCTAAAGAACAAATGCCAAATGTCTTCTTTGTTATATTGAGAGCAACTAAGAACAGAGCAGGGAGGAAGAGCAGGAGGAAAAGATTAATATTGAACAGACACATGAGGTGGGAGTGAAAGGGAGAGAAAAGGGAAATTGCATGGAAATGGAAGGAGACCCTCATTGTTATACAAAATTACATATAAGAGGTTGTGAGGGGAAAGGGAAAAAAAAATCCAAGGGAGAGAATTAAATTACAGCAGATGAGGTAGAGAGAGAAGATGGGAGGGGAGAGGAAGGGGGATAGTAGAGGATAGGAAAGGCAGCAGAATACAACAGTTACTAATATGGCATTATGTAAAAATGTGGATGTATAACCAATGTGATTCTGTAATCTGTAGGGTAAAAATGGGAGTTCATAACCCACTTGAATCTAAAGTATGAAATATGATATGTCAAGAGCTACGTAATGTTTTGAACAACCAATAAAAAAAATAAAAAAATAAAAAAAAAGATTAAAGAATGTGTTATAGTGTTGGAAGAAAGTACACATAAGTCCATGGGAATGTAATACAGACCAAGATATGGAACAACACAAATATGACAACTTCATTTTTTGACAAAAGTGCACATGCAATTCAAAGAAGAAAAAAAAATAAGCTTTGTGCTAGATAATTAGAGGTCCATGAACAAAAAGAAAGAAAAAAGGAAAGGTGACCGAAGCTTCACTTTTTATAAAAATATTTGCGCAAAATGGATCACAGATTATAATACAAAGGTAAAACTATAAAATTTTTAGAAAAAAAAGACAAAAACTTGGAAATCTAGGATTTCTAGTGTTCTTAGACTTGACAACAAAAGCATAATTCATAAGAGGAAAAATAATAAATTGGAACTTGTCAAAATTTAAAACTTTGGCTCTGAAAAAGATCACATTATAATCATAAAAGGACAAGCTACAGCCCAGGAGAAAATATTTATAAATCATGTCTCATAACAGACTGATTATCTAGACTATACAAAGAACTCTCAAAACTCTCAAGAGTAGCTGGGCATGGCGGCACATGCCTGTAATCCCAGCTGAGGCAGGAGGATCACAAATTCAAAGTCAGCCTCAGCAACTTAGCAAGACACTTTCTCAAAATTAAACAACAACAACAAAAAAGCAGTGGGGGTGGGGGTGTTTGGCTAGGAATGCAGCTCAGTCATTAAGCTCTCCTAGGTTTAATCCCTTCTACAAAAATAAATAAATAAATAAATAAATACTCTCCAGAGTGGGAAAAAAAAATCCAATTGACAACTGAGCAGAAGACATGAAAAGATGTCCACGAAAAGGGTATACAGTAGAAAATTAAAGATAGTGAATTAGAAGGTCTCATTTCTAGTTGTTCCGTGACTCTGGATTCCAGCAGCAGGAATACTGGTTCCCAAACAAGTGGGTGAAAGAGAATTCACTGGAATTCAACATCAAATACTCAGAGTCTCTTAGAAACTCAGAAATCCAGGTACATAGAACAAGAAAGAGTACACTGAAGCCAAGCTAGTTGTGGCGACACTGGCAGCAACTCTGGATTTCCATAGTTGGGAGGGAAAATACAGACAGAGAAAAACAATTAAATTTAGCACACAAAACCCTGTAGATCAGAAGAGCAGTCTGAACGTAGATGATCCAGAGGCTGTATAACAAGCTGGTGTCTGGAACATGCTCTGTATTTCTCAACTGGCAAGCAAAGAGCTTAGGTGGGAGCCACCTTGAGGAGGCCATGCTGCAGGGTACTGCTGTGGGAACCTGAGGATCACAGCAAACATTGCCATATTGTCCTAGCAAGCACCTACCATGTGCCCTAGAGTGTATTTAGCAGAATGTGAGTGAAATAGGCACAAAGAAGATTGCACCCAGGGGGATTCAAGTCAGAAATACCAAGGAGGTACAATTTGCTTTCCCTTTGAGGATCAGCTGAAGAGGGTCAGGAAACTGAACAGACATGTGTGAATATACTCAAGGAATAAGCCTGGGAAGGCCATATTTGTGACAGCAGAGTGTGTGAGATCCGTGGGGGATTGGCTGCCCTGCCCACTGAGTAGAATTCTTGGGAGACTAGTGAGATCCAGACTCCCAGCTGAGATCATTATCTGCCTGGCATTAGGGGTGTGTTGATCTAATTTCCTCAGAGCAGACTCCACACTAAGGTGGTATTAAACCTAGGGTATCACACTTACTAACCTAAGCACCAACCACCAGAACTCCCCTTTTAGAACTCTGTTGCAGGCCCATCCTGATAGTGCATCAATCAATCTGGTGTCTCCAGACAAAATTTCACTCACCAGTACTTCCCATCCTATTCTACCTAATACTTGTGAAAAAGGAAATTGAGATTCATTTCAAACAACTTGATTTAGGCCACTGATGATGTCAGTGTGGGAAGCAACACAAAATTAGGAATGGGTTAGTAAATCACAGCCCTTGATCTCTGTCAGCACAAAGCCCAAGAAGAAAGAGAAAGAAGGACAGTCAGGCACAGGTAGTGGCCATCCATCCTTGTCAACAGCTTTGACCACCTCATTGGAGACAACTCTTTCATTTTCCATTAAAAATAATTTTTCCTTTTGTGTATGTGTGTGTTCTTGCTGTGCTGGTTGGTTGTGAACATATATTCCCACAAATATACAGGTTTCTTTTCTCATTTTAGCATTTTTTTTTGTTTATGATTGTTATTTTTTCTTGTCTTTTGAGGATTAGGGATTTTGTTTTGTTTCCATTGTTTCTTGTTCTCTCTTTTTGTGTCCTATGACAGCCAAAGTCTCTTTTTCTATCTTTCTCTTTCCCTTCATTTTGTTTTTTCTATTTTTTTCTCCTTCTTTAGAGCCATCTCTTCCATGTCCTCTCTGTTCACATCTTGAACATTCTAAACTGATTTTTTTTGTTTGGTTGGTTGGTTTGTTGTTGTTGTTGTTTTGCTTGTTTGTTTATTTTTGGTGCCAGGGATTGAACTCGGGGCACTCAACCACTGAGTCACATCCCCAGCCCTATTTTGTATTTTTTGTTTAGAGACAGGGTCTCACCAAGTTGCTTAGCACTTCGCTTTTGCTGAGGCTGGCTTTGAACTCATGATTCTCCCACCTCAGTCTCCCAAGCCACTGGAATTATATGTGTTAACCACTGCACCCAGCTGACCTCACTTTATCTTCTGAACGAACTATATTTTTACCATATTTTAGAACAATTTGTTTATATACCTCCTTCCCCCATGATTTATGCAGTTGTTAATATTCTGAATAGCATAGTTGACACCTACTATTTATTTTAATATCAGATCTAGTTCATGGCTATTTATTGCTTTTGCTGTTGGCAACTCCTGGCCCCACCATTTCTGTCTTTGTGGTAATTAGTGATATAGATGTCAGAATAGTGACTGGACATTTATTTTCATACAGTATATTTTTTGCTTAGGTTGTTCCTATTATTCCCCCACCCCTACTTTTCTCTGAGGTGCTGGGAATCCACAGGGACACTACAAGTTCACAGGTTAGAGACTCCGCTGCTGAACTAAGCCCAACCAATCAACAGCACAACTTACTTCACATAGAAATTAAACACACTCATCAGCAATACTTAAATACAGAAAACAGAAGAGATTAAAAATTCAGAACTAATGACCAGGCCCCAAAGAGAAATGGCTGGGGGAGGGGGAGCTCACAGAACCCCCTCCTACAGTAAAAAAAGAATTAACACAAAAGCTATGAATACTATCCCTATAATGGGTCTCAATCTATACCAATTAAAGACATATTGGCAAGAGAAGACTGTTCCCTAAAAAGGACCACATGTAAAAGTGGAAGAGAAGTTTATCTCAGATAAATAAAACCCAACAGGGTAATACAAAAAATATGAAAAAAAACAAGATAACACATCCTGAAGTTCATAATTCATATGCAACTGATCCCAAAGATATTGAAGTGGAGGAAATATCTGATAAAAATTTCAAAATAATGATTATTAAGATGATCAATGAATTTCAAGAGAACATAGAAAAACAAGTAAATGAATTAAGTAAGTCAGTATAGGATATGAATGACAAATTCAATAAGGAGAGAGACATTGAAAATGAACCAAATGGAAATCTTGGAAATGAAAGACCCAATAAATTAAACAAAATATTCAGTTCAAAGGTTCTATAAGAGTGAACCATGCTGAAGACATAATCTCAGTGCTGGAAGACAAAGTGGCCAGTCTTAAACATTTAGATGGTGTTAAAGAAAATAAGCAAGGATGACCAGAATACACAAGAACTCTGGGAAAACACTAAGAGGACACATTAAAGGATCACTGGAATTGAAGAAGGTTATGAGATGCCGCCTAATGGCATGGATAACTCCTTCAGGGAAGTAATAGGAGAAAATTTACCAAATCTTGAAAATCAGATGGATATCCAGATACAGGAGGCATTCAGAACAGAATCACTTCTAATTTCTCAGCACAAACTCTAAAATCTTGGAAGTGGCCTTGGAATTATGTGTTCCAAGCCATGAAAGAAAATAACTGTCAACAGGTTTGCTATACCTCGCAAAGCTATCCTTCAGAATGAAAGAAGAAATAAAAAACCTTCCAAGATAAGCAGAAATTAAAAGTATTCCTTACTACTAAGTCAGACTGCAGAAAATACTTAGAAAAGTACTTCACATAAGAAGAAATCAAAAACAAACCCTAGAGCTCATGAACGGACATACCTCATTTTGAAGAGTAGCTAAACAAATGAGAATCGGAAGCAAATTAAACATTAGAAATAAATCAAGATGGCAGGAATTAATAAACATCTCAATATATAAGTGGTCTCAACCCTCCAATTACATCACATACACTGGAAGAATGAATTAAAAAAAAAGACCCAACTACATGTTGTTCTTAGGAGACTCACCTTACAGGCATCAATAGCCACAGGCTGAAAATGAAAGGATAGAAAGTGTTACACCATGTGAGTGAAGCCCCAATACAAGCATTAGTAACTACTCTCATAATCAACAAAGCAGATTTCATGTCAAAATTATCCACAAAAAAACAAAGAAGGTCATTTCATACTACTAAGGGGAACAACCCAACAAGAAGACATAATGATAGTAACTATGTATGTGCCAAATATTGGTACATCTAATTACGTAAAACAAATGTTATTCTAATTAAATATTCAAATAGAATTGAATACAATAATACTGGGTGATTTCAACACAGCTTCTTTATAAATAGATAGGTCATCCAAACTTAGTAAAAACTCTATATACATAAAAAATGTTACAAATCAAATGAACTTAACAGACATCTATATATTTCAACCAACAACAGATGAATATACTTTCTCCTCATAAGTTCATAGAACATTCTGTGAAATAGACCACAAAGTACCTCCTAGAAAATACAAATATATATAATCCCTTGCATCTCATCTGATTATAATGAAAATAAAGTAGAAATCGACACCAAAAATCCCTATAGAAACTATATAAACACATGGAGATTACACAATACACTTTTGAATAATGAATGAGCAATAGAAGAAATCAAGGGAGAAATTTAAAAATTCTTAGAATCCTACAAGAATAATGATACAACATACCAGAACCTCTGGATGATTATGAAGGCAGTTCTAAGAGGAAAGTTTATAGTTATGAGTGCCCACATAAGAAAACCAGAAAGAACCCAGATAAACAACTTAATGATGCATCTCAAGGCCCTGGAAAAAGAAGAGCAAATCAATTCTAAAACCAGTAGAAGGAAGAAAATAATTAAGATTAGAAACAAAAATCAATGAAATTGAAAATAAAATAAGAATACAAAAGATCAAAGAAATAAAAAGTTGGTTCTTTGAAAAGATAAACAAGCCAAACTAACAAAAATAAGAAGAAATGAGACCCAAATTAATAAAATTACATGTGAAAAAAAAATCACTACAGAAATCTAAAGGATCATTAGGGATTCTTGAAGCTTATACTCTAATTAATCAGAAAACCTAAAAGAAATGGGTACATTTCTGGACACACAAATCCTGCCAAAGTTGAATCAAGAGGACATACAAAACCTAAATAGACCAATAACTAGTAATGAGATAGAAAGAGGAACATAAAGCCTTCCAACAAAGAAAACCTATGACCAAATGAATTCTTGACTGTAATCCACCAGTCCTTTAGAGAACAACAAATGCCAATGCTCCTCAAATTATTCCATGAAATACAAAGTGGTGGAACATTAATGATTTCATTCTATGAAGCCAGTATCACCTCATATCAGATAAGGACACATCAAGGAACGAAAACTATAGACCTGATGAACATAAGATGCAAAAGTCCTTAATAAAATATTAGCAAATTATATTCAATAACATATTGAAAAGATTACACATTATGACCAAGCTGGTTCTATCTGGGGTTGCAAGGATAGTTTAATACATGCAAATCAATAAATGCAATTCACCACACATATAGAATTAAGAGTAAAAATCATGCAGTTATTTCAATAAATATAGAGAAAGCCTTTCACAAAATTCAGCATCCATTTATGATAAAAACGCTGAAGAAATTAAGGACAAAAGGAACTTGCCTCAATATCATAAAGGCTGTGTACAAGAAAACCAAAGCCATCAACATGGTGAATAGGGAAAACCTGAAAGCATTTCCTTTAAAATCTGGAACATGACAAGAATGTTCATTCTCACCATTTCTATTCAATATACTACTAGAAATCATCAGTGTTTGCAAATGATATAATCCTATACTTAAAGATCTAAAAGTGTCACTAAAAGACCGCTAGAGCTAAGAAACAAATTTGGCAACACAGCAGGTTATAAAATTAACATACAAAAATCAATAGCTTTCCTGTACACCAATAATGAATGCTCTGAGAAATAAATCTGGAAAACAATTCCATTCACAATAACCTCAAAAAAAAAAGTCTAGAAATAAATCTAACCAACAAGGTGAAAGACCTCTACAATGGAAACCATAGAACATTGAAGAAGACAAAAGAAGATGGTAAGACCTCCCATGTTCATGGATTGGCAGAATTAACATTGTTAAAATGGCCATATTGACAAAAGCAATATAGAGATTCAATGCAATTCCCATCAAAATACTAATTATATTCTTCACAAACTAGAAAAAAAAACAGTGTTAAAATAATAAAAGACCCAAAAGAGCCAATGCAATTCTAATCCCAAAAAGCAATGCTGGAGGTATCACCATACCTGACTTAAAATTATACCACAGAGCTATAGTAACAAAAACTGCACAGTACTGACATAAAAACAGACACATAGACCAAGGTTACAAAATAGAAGACACAGACAAACCCACAGAGACACTGTCATCTGATCCTTAACAAAGATAGCAAAAACTACACTGGAGAAAAGACAGCCATTTTTAACAAATGATTTTGACAAAACGGGTTATCTATATATAGGAAAATGAGAGTAGATCCTTATCTCTGACCCTGAAGAAAAGCCAACTCAAAACCTAACAATTGATTAAAAAAAAAAACCAAAGAATTAGACAAGATATGCAACTCCTAGGAGAAAATAAAGAGTCAACACTCCAACATATTGGTGCAACCAAAGACTTTCTAAATAGGATTCTTAAAACTCAGGAAATAATACCAAGAGTTAATCAATAGGATGGCATCAAATTTAAAAGCTTCTGCATAACAACAACAACAAAAAACAAGAATGTGAAGGGAGAACCCACAGAATGAGAGACTGCTCTTCTGACAGAGAAATAGAATCCAAAATATATAAAGAACTCCAAAAACTTTACATCAAAAAATAATAATAACCCAATTAATAAATTGGCAAATGAACTAAACAGAAACTTCTCAAAAGAAGAAATGACCAACAAATGTAAAAAAAAAAAAAAGTATTTCCACATTATTAGCAACAAGTGAAATGCAAATGAAAATTATAGTTAGAATTCATCTCATTCCAGTTAGAATGGTAGCCATCAAGAATACAAATATAATAAATAAATGCTACAGAGAATGTGGAGAAAAAGGGACACTTTTACATGGTTAGTGAAATTGTAAATTACTTCAACCACTATGGAAATCAGTATGGAAGTTCCTCAAAAGACTAGTCAGGGAACAACTGTGTGACTCAGGTATACTGCTCCTTAGAATTAATGTCCTAAAGAATTAATGTCAGTATACTGTAGCAATACTAACATACCCATGTTTAGAGCAGCCCAATCCACGATAGCCAAACTATGGAACCAGCCTTGGTGTCCATCAATAGATGAATGGATAAAGAAAATGAGGTATGTATACACAATGGAGTTTTTTTCATCCATAAAGTAGAATGAAATTGTGTCATTTTCAGGAAAATGGATGGAACTTGAGAACATTATGTTAAGTGAAATAAACCAAACTCAAGAAAATCCAGCGTCATGTTTTCTCTCATGTGGGCAAAGTAGAGAAGAAAAAAGACAAGAAACATAGTAGTATGAGATCTCACGAAGATGGAAGGGAGATCAGTAGAGGAAAGAGAGCAGGGTGAAGGAGGAAATAGGAAAAGAGGAACTAGAGGGGAATGATATTGGTCAAATTATGTTGTTATATAAAAATAGAAGAGATATTACCAGCCTTTATAATCAACAGAAAATTAAGAGATTCTTGTGAAATAAACATAGGGACCTTAGTTTCTATGGTCAGTCCATCACCCATCTCAGTTCTATCTGGGTTTCAACTCTGAGTTTTGTGTCAGCCTCTTCTGGTAAAGGCCGAGATCAGCTCCATGCTTTCACTTACAGCTTGTGCATGGTATTCCACAGGCTGTAACTTTTTCCAACAATGTACTGGGTTCCCAGAAGACAAGAAGTGTATATGCATTTTAAGTATTTGCCAACTTTTGTCTTCTGCCAGGGTGCTATTCTAAATATTGTTTTTTAAACCAAAGGGTCAAAAGAATAGACACTAGACCATGAAAAAAGAAGACATTCCCAGAAAAAAAAAATGTACAGAGGTAACACCAGTACATATTTAACCATCAGCTAGGGTGGGGCTGGGGAAGAGTGTACCACTTGACAGTTTCAACTTGTGAATAGTCCTGCCATGTTCTATCTCAAGCTACCAAAAAAAAATTGAGGTGGGATACATATATTTAGCTTCTGTCATTGAAGGAACCCATTTGAACATACCACCAAATATGATAACCGAACACTGAAAAAAAGGAGTACTAACCTCCGTAAGATTTTGACCAAAGAGTCTGAAAACTTATGGTGAAACAAGTTTTCATAAATAGCAATAAACTGGTCCCTCGAGATCTTTCTAAGTAGCCACTAATGATTGAATGTGTGTAAATGTCCTACCATTAGTGTACAGTCCTTGCTAAGCACCTCCCCACTCCAGCCAATTAATTACCATTAAATCAGACTTCTCTTTGTCCTGACCATTATCCATCCACCTCTTCATCAAAACTAAGCATGAAAATACACAAGTTCACCCTTTTTTTGAGTCTTCAATTTTGAAGGCTCTTGATTCACATAAAACTTATATTTTTAAGCTTTTCTCTTGTTAATATATCTTTTATTATAGGTACCTCAGTCATGAACCTAGGAAATACAAAGATGGGTAAAGAAAATTAGTATTTCCTCCTCAATAGCACAAACTTGATTCTGAAAACTTGGTGAAATTCTCACTTGCTCTTGGATTCTTCACCAAATTTCTCATACACTAAAAGATCTGCAGACAAAAACAGCTTTCTGGAGGCAGAATTAGCTGAACCAAGAGCCTAACTGAATCAAGCAATGGCACCTGCTATAAGGGGTAGAATAAAGAAGTGAAGTTTCTATATCTGTGTTACCTAAAAGGATTAAGCTGCCTAGTGCTTTTAATTTTTCTACTCTAACCATGCAACAGTGGTAGTGCCAATATAATTTCTACCCATTTCACACATCTTGAAAATCCTAGTTTCATCAATAAAAAATTATGTTTCATGTTACTTACAGTAATTGATAAACCTCACATGCAGATAAGTGCCTCTCTTCCAAATGCCAACTTTCCCTAGACTACGGATTCCTGTTTAATCATTTTAAATGTTAACATACCCAGGGAGTAAATTAAAACTAATTTACACATAAATAACACACACTTTTATGTATAAGTATTTAAAGTAACTTATTGACGATATTTTTTAAATCACATTGCAATGCTATTCCATTTAAAAAATTAATTTTCTAAATGCTGAAGTATATGTGGTATAAATAGGACTTTTCTTCAGGAAAAAGCCCCCAAAAGACTGAATTAACATCATAAAGCTGAAAGATAGCATGTTAGTTCATTTGATTTCCACATTAAGTAATATCCAATCTATTTAAACTAGTGACTTTTATAATTTAAAATTTATTTGAATGTGTATTAAATTTTACACTAATATTAAAGAATAACTAATATTGATTGAATGTTTACCTTGCTCCAGGTATTATATAAAATACTTGACCGTCTTTCATCTCCTTTAAGCCACTCAGCTCCTGAATAGGTTTCACCATTTTGTACTAGAAAACTGAGGCCTACATCTGTCAAACTTTCCCCACCACAGAACCTTATTGAGAAGTGATGAAAACAAGACTATACATCAATATTCTGGTCTGAAACACCTGGTCTTAACCACTACCCAATGATTGTTGAATTTGCTTGAACTTAGGAATCACCTGAAGTACTTCTTAAGCTTACAAACTCTGATTCAATGGGGCTGAGGGGAACCAAGAAATCAATCTGGCCCACCAGATCTTTATGATTAGGCAAAGTTGGGAAATCCCAAGTATGCTATACTGAATTTCTGAAAATTCTAACTCATGTATAACCTTAATCTACAGTCTAGCTTTTAGATTCACTTTTTTTCCTGAGGATGAAGAAGAGCAGACACTCTTTTATCTTTTTTGTTTTTTTAGAAACTGTTAGAAAACTCCATGTCCCAACAAAAGCACTGTATCCACAGCCTTCTAGAAATCACAGCAAAATATAGTGTAATAATATGTGAACCTATACAATAAAAGTCAATACCTAACAAATATAATGTCTTTTATCATTTTCATAATTCCCTTAAAAATTAACTGAGAAAGGAAGTAGTGCTGGGTACTAAAATGTTATATGCATTTATTGAATATCTTAAAATGAACCCCCTTTTATGTATAATGCACTAAAATATTTTAAAAATCTGATATAATCTCTGTCTCTATTAATTATAATAGTAACATAATATGTTATATTAATAATTATACTAAATATAATATATAATATTATATAATATAGTATGTATATTATAAATATTTTATTGATAATTATTTAAGTAATGACCATGTCCAGGTAAATAAATGTAGAAACGGTGAGCATGTTAAATGTCAGGCTTGTTTTTCTGAAAAATTAAATTAAAAAAAAAAAAAAAGAAAGCTAAAAGCTCTGAGACCTCCATCAAGCTATATTTCTTCATAAATTTAATGAACTATAATGATGTGACCAAATTTTTAATATACATAGTTGTTGACTAAATGATCCCTTTCTTTTATGTACTTGGGCAAAAATCCAATTTCATCCACAAATTTAGACTCACAGACACACACGTCTAAAGCATTTCTGGAGAGATCAGCTTTCATCGAGCTTGTTTACCAGACTTTCTCACTTTAACCTAAGATTCTGCTATTTTTACACAAGACCATAATCGTTCCCCAGTGTAAAATCACTCCCTGAGCCATTCAGGGGCTTAAATGGCATCACCGCCCTTTCACTAACAACTCCACAATAAAGGAAGTGTTTTTAAAACAGTGAATATGTAACAAGGCAACAAGTGATTAAAATTCAGCACATTATCTTTCTCAGATTTTATTGCTGCAGGTGCAGAGCACAACTGTTTTGAGGCTTGCTAAGGGCAAGGTTCCCTTTAAAGGAAAACAATTCTATTTATCCACCTGCATTTACAAAGATTCCAAGTGAACCAAGCTAGGGGCAGAGACAATGAAACAAGAAAACAACACTAAACACTATCTTCACAGAAGCCCAACTAACATCTTCCCCAAGAAAAAGGGAGAATAATGCTTCATCTAACAGAGACATCCCCAAAGCTACTTGTGTTCTTAGAAATTCATGTGTACTTGTGTGTGTTACATAAGGGGTAAATATTTTTTACCAGCCCCAATAGCGTAATAGTTACCAGGAGCAAAAGCAAAGAATTTGCTCCATGTCACTTTGCTTTGCAGTAATGGCTTTCAATTCAACAAGTGTGTGCTAAACATCTATTGTACATTACACACATATTTATTGATAGTAAGATATTGTGCGGGGCATACAAATGAAAAAAGGATCATATAGAGATTACAGTGTAGGCCTAGGAAAAGGTAAAGAAAATGACTAATAAACAGACATACTAATTAGCAACACATACAATCCAGTCATTACCAAAAAGCATGCTATCCACCAGGTGTCCAGCCATACAGAGAGTGAGGAGAATTCAGGAAAGGAGAGGAAGGACAGGCACATTGATTCAGTAAGGATTCCCTGTGCCTGATAGGCCTTAGAGTATTATATGTCAACTGGCTTGCTTGCATCCTTTTTTTTAATTTATAAATTTAATATACAAGGGGAGTAGTATATTGCTTACCAATCACACACCACCCAGTGTCCACAATTACAAATATTCCAACAATCTTATCAATCATCTCATATTCTTACCTAACACGGAAGTATTTTAAAGGCAATTCCACACATCTTATTATTTTTAATTTATCACCAACAGCTCCAGTCTTGACCACATGTATGTACATACACACATAATAAAATTATCACACATGAAAATATTAAAATAAAATTTCTTTATGCTATATAAATGCTATCTTCCTGTTAATGTTAATTAGCTTAATTAATTTAATCTCATTTTCTATATGGACTTTGTTATAGAATTTAATTTACTTTTTTCTTTCTTTTGTTTTGCTTTTTTTTTTTGTTTTGTTTTGCTTTTTTACTTCTACACAGAGAAAAGGACATTTCTTCTGTCACTCTTTAGGTGTCCATGGCTATCTTAATTTTTTTGTTCTACTTTAAAAGAATACCTGACATGGGGTAATTTATAATAAATAAAAATGTATTGGAGCTCACAGTTATAAAAGCTAGGAAGTCCAAGATCAAGGTGCCTGCAGATGACAAGGACCTTCTTGCTATGTGGAAGAGCAAAGACAGGACAAGAGAGAGACAAAAGTTCATCCTACAAAAAACCCCTCCCCATCATGACACAATCATTAGGCCTTAGCACCCAACACCATTGCTTTGGAAATTATGTTTCCCTCACACACTTTTTGAGGTCGAGACATTCAAACCATTGAAATGGCCACAACCTGGGTAGGGCTTATAAATTCTCAGATCATTAAAAAAGATGGCATCCCTCCACATGTTGTCTAATGATTGATGACAATTTAATAAAATGAATAGAGAACAGGTATTTAAGTATTTTTTAAGTTGTTTAATTGGTGAATGTGAAGATTCCTCCTAATATTTTGGTGCCTACCATCTTTCACAGAATGAGTCTAGGAACTATCTTTTCATGTTCTTTATTGTTATATGCTGTTCCTAATTAATTCTCTCTCTCAGCAAGGAAAAGGTAGCAAAACTGTTGTTACTTGTAATTTATGGCTTATAACTTGAAATTGTTTGTTCCAAGAACAAAATTGAAACTTGTTTATACTGAAACAATATAAATCTTTTTTATTATTATCAATACATACTAATTATGCAAATTAATGGGTTACACAATGATATTTCCATACACATATATATATATATAAATATGGTTCACTGATCATTAATTATGTCCACACACCCTTCTTCTATCCTTGCTCCCTTTGCCCTGCACCCTTCCGAATTATTACACTTAGACTTTCAGTTCTACTTTTTTTTTCCCTTTTCATTTTTTCAAGTTTCCATGCATTAGAGAGCCTACATTTCTTCTGTGTCTGGCTTATTTCACTTAGCATTATATCCTCCATTTCCATCCATATAATATACATCTTTCTGCCTCTGCTATTCTTCAATGCCAACTTTGTCATGCCAGTTACATCCTTCCTTAGGAAGCTGCTTCATCCCTGATACTGTCCTGGCTGCCAGTGACTCTCAAGAGATAACACTGTACTTTATTAATGATGACCACAAAAGCAAGTCTTATTCAGAACATGCAGGAAACTATGAATGATAATTCATTTTTTTGGTTATGCTAAAATGTACCTTTTGAAATTTTATAACATAGAACAAACATCTTCCAACAATATCTCTTGAACTTCTCAGTTCATAATCATTGCATTCCTAGAATGTAATCTCTATTTTTTATTAATTTTTTATTTGTTTTAATTAGTTATACATGAAAGTAGAAAGCATTTATGCATTTTGGTATATCATACATAGATGGGATATAATTTCTCATTTTTCTGAGTATACATGTTGCAGAATCATATTGGTCATGCAGTCACACATATACATAAAGTAATGATATCTGTTTCATTCTATTATCTTTCCTGTCCCCTCCTTTCACTTCCCTCAACCTAAACTAAGGTAATGCTATTCTTCTCTAGTGCCCCCTGCCTTATTGTGAATTAGAAACTTCAACACTGGCCTTGACACACCACAAAAAATTGGAAGTTAATGAGATGAGCTGGGTCAGAGAAAGAGTTCCATTTGAGCAAGAAATCTCTCTCTCTCTCTTATAATATGACTTAAAACTGACTGGGAGGACATGCATCCATAGATTAGGGATAAGAGAGAATACTAATAAGGAGGGCCCAATGGTGTTACAGAGCCACAGTCTCTAAAGTTCTCAAAGGGCCTGGGATGTGACCACCTGCAGAAGGGTGGATGGCTTCCCTATCTGCCAGCATGGGGATATAACCTATCTCTCTGGTGCAGTAGACTAGAGAGAGCCCTACCATTGGAACACATGGGCAATAATGTGGTTCCTACAAGTAACTTAAACTCAAGGTTCCATCTCCCAGAACCCTGCATTCATCTACTGTTCCTATGGCATGGTAGAACAGAATGGAAATTTTAGCAGTTTTAAGAGCTGACAGACTGTGGTTTTGCATGCTAACACACAGAAGCTCTGCTTATTGACATTTAATCTTAGAGGCTTGCTGCAGTTAATAGGTACCTGTAACAAGATAGCCACAGTAGCAGAAGCAGTGAACAAAGTAGCAGGGGAAAAATAATCCCCCTTTAGGCTGAGTGCATTAAAAGTCCCTAAGCTGTATGAGCTAAGAATCCCTAGGCTGTTGACAAGCTTGTACCCATATAAGGAATGTAAAATGCATCCTCTAATAAAATTGTACCAACTCCATTGCCTGATGTACCTCAAACTTGTTTATATAGAGAAGTAAAAGCCCTTCTGTGCTCGGGACTCAGACTTTGGGAATTATTCCTCTGGGTTATGGCACCTCTAATAATGTGTTGCTTCCCAATCTCAGTATCCTGACCCTCATTTCCCTCTACAATGGTAGATAAGTCAGCCATAATCAGTGTATCAACACCACTCTGATGGACCAATCTTGTGCAAGATTCAGGAAAGAAATACTGTGCCAGCCAGGATATGCTCAGCATAATGACCCCTGTATATCTGTCCCTTCTGTGAGCAGAGGCCACCTCACAGGTTCCAGTACTAGTCCTGGGGAAATCTGTTTGGCTCCTTGAGCACAATAGAGGGTTAGAGAGCACCTCCAGCTGGAGACACAGGACTGAAACCCACCCAGCTCAGATCTCAGCCAGGTGCTGCTCCAAAGCACTGCACTGGTGATTTCACTGCAACAGGGGTCCTAAAGAGGTCCCCCAAAAGGGAGGTAGACTTCCACTCAGGCCTAGAGGATCCCAGACATCACCTCAGAAAGGAATGTAAAGAAGGGTCAAAATGAGGCCTAGACTGACTTAATTGAAGAAAAAAAAAAAGCATATACTCTGAAAGGGTAGGATACAGACATTGGAGAGGAATAGTACATCTTAGCTAGGCATATTTATACATGTAAAATCTAATAATTCAGAGGCAGGATCTAAAAGGGTATCTTTAATTCTCCTTTATGTTCAGATCTGGACATGCTAACTGTTCACAGGAAAGGGGTCATTTTCTGACATATTGACCATTACCAGGACAGGATCAAATTTTCTTCCCTGCTTTTGATGCATTCTGCTTTGTGGATTTTAAAAAACCATATGCTTTTTGTGAAATTAAACTATATGGTGCATGTGTAGATAAGGCCTAATCATTTATTTAATAGTGCTCTTTGTGATCCAAGTGTGTGAAAGTGACTTTCAGATCTGAACTTTAAATTGTGGCCACTCTTGTGTTGTCCCACTTGTTTCCTTCATGCCTGTCCTTATCTCTTCTATCTTACCCCTCAGTCTCAGCCAGTTCTCACCCTGGAGAGGGGCTTGGAAAATTTGAAGGAAAGGACTTTCCGCAATGACATTTAGCTGGATGTGTTGTATTTTTATGTGCTAAATCTGGCAATCCTATCTTTATCACACTTTATTCATTTCAGAAATGACTAACAGTGCATTTATACTGTAATTTAACCATTCCTTATTTTGATTATTTATTTTCCACCTAGAATGTCTTAAAATGTTTTCAAGAAGAGCACATAGGCAAGAATTCTTTCTACACCTTGGCATGTGCTCATATCTCCACTATTCTTTACAAATATATGATAGTTAGGTAGAAATGAACAAAGGTCTGTCTCATATAGGATTTGAAGTAAAGAACCTATTTTTTCTGCCTACGTACTTGCACCTGTGTACCAAACAGTGATCACATACTAACATTTTATTCTTATTTATATGGCAGAAACAGACCATTACCTGCCTAAAGACAGAGCTCTGCTTTACTCATTTTTGAGTGAATAAGTATACTCACTGAATATGCATTTTCTTACCTGTGCTCAATCTCTAGAACTGGTTTAAGGAATACAAAAATTCAGTAATCCCATGTAAGGAAAGTACAACCGATGAGGAAGAAGAAAGCTGAAAAGTGGGAGACACTACAATGGTGCACCTTCTTAGAAACTTAGGGTCTGTGTATGATACATTGGGAAAATGGATTTAGAAATGTAACTCACTACCATGTTGTGGAGGGCTAACCCAAGGGATTATTTTTTTTAATATGAGCAACACTGAAAAACAATGTTTTGAGGTTAGTGAGGACACAAGCTACTATTTAATAACCACAGAGGCCTGCTTCCCATCAGGTGTGTTATACCAACAGCTTTATAGGATACTGAGTGACAGTGCACAGTTTTAAGTACTGAGCCAATAGATTGCTGGTCACCTCCAGAGTCACTGTGTTCTCTGTTTCTCCAAGACTTGGCCAGCCTTAAACAAGGCAGCATTTTTTTTCTATTTATTTTAGGTTTTGGGGAAAAAATCATATGCTTTTTCATAATTACTCATCAGCCTTTAGAATTTTTGACTTTACTTTTTTTATTCTATCTCATTTTTTAAAAAAATAAAAATAAAACACACATTCACTCAAGTCTCTTTCTCCTGAAAAGTCTTTTAGCAAACTATAGCAAATGACTGTTTCTACAGCGTGGTGTTTTACTGACAACCATGTTAATCACTAAAAATAATTTTTATAAAGAACTTAGTTTCTAAAAAGCTTTTCATATATAATGACATTTCTTGAAATGCCAGGATGAAATAAATAGATGAAGAAAGCTTAGTAGAACAGTAAGGTTTTATTTTTACATAAAAGATCTCTCTGAGAATTGGATAAAAACTACCAACAATACCCACCAGATTTACATAAAAATCTCATGGAGTTCCCACCTCCAAAAGTCCCACTTCCAAGAAGCCTGGATAACTCAAGTTCAAAAACTGATTTGATCTACATTAAATTATGTTCTCTTGTATTTGTCCTTATTCTTTCCTTTTATCTAAACATTTTAAATAAGGAAAAGCCAGAGGGAAATAAAAATTCATGGGACTACAAGATAGGCAATTAAGTGCTAATTATTTAGAAAGCTTCTGTACAAAGACCACAAAACATCATAAAGTAAATGCATTGGTTTCCTAATTTCTCACCATAGAAATCAGCCTTCACTAAACTGATTTTAGTTATTTATTTCGCAAACGTTTATGAATACCTGCAAAGTACCATACTGGGTATTATGGGGAAAGCAGAGGAATTTTAACACAGTCTATGTTCTCAAGGAGACTATGACCTAATAAATGCACTAAAAGCCTTGCATGAGTAATAATAATGCAAAGCAGAATGTGACTCATCTTATGCAAAATACAGATCATGTGGTAAAATGTCATGAGATCCCAGAAGAAGAGTAGAGTAGCAGGACTATCAGGTCCATCAAGGAAGGCTTCTCAAAGTATTCCAGCCTGGCTATGCATAAAGAATAAGATAATACATAAGAATAAGAACATTTTTTTTAAAAGGGGTTTATTCTTGATGAAGAGAATGAAGTGGTTTCTGGCACAGAGTAGGCCCAAATATATTGTTATTGCATGAATGAACAAGCAAAGGAGCAAGAAAAGGTAAGAAGCAGGGCAGCTGAAGGCCTTCATGAGGCACAGTGAGAAGCTGGCTTTGGTGAAAGTAAATAGGAAGGGGAGCCACAGGGAGATAGATGGGAATAGTGGACTGAAGCCCTAGATGGGGAAGTTGGGGGGACTGTTAAAGGGTTTGGAACTACTGTGCAGCAAAACCTTAGCTGTGTTTCAGTGGGAACAGAATAGGATATAAAATTGAAGGGCAGAGCTTGGCTCTGGGAGCCACAGACTGGTGGAGCACATCTCAACCACTCCCTCCCAAAACCTCCTCAAAGCACAATGTATCACCCTAAATCTCGAGTAAAAAGCACTGGAAATACTCCTAAATGTACTGGAATAGGAAATATGACTATATTTCAAACTGACACCCCATGGTGAAACAATTGTCTTGGAGCTAATTCTTCTGTCACAGTAAAAATGGCTAATTATCCTCAAATCAGAAACTGAGAAGACAGTGAGTAAGCACTTCCAGGAAAGAGCCACCACAAGCATGTCAGAGCACTCATGTTTGTTCTCATGACCACACATGGGACTGTTTTACTGATGGTGAGCTGCTGTGGTAGACCTCCTGCCCTAGCGCCTTCATTTTCAGAATAACAATGTCATGGGCCTTCCCAAATCCCCAGGCTCCAACATTTACATGCAAAGAAACATAAATTCATCTTCAAGTCAATAGTTATAATACAAAGATGCAATTCATAAAATATCCATCTATTATCTGGCTTGCTCTAATTATACTAGCATCTTTTTCAGAGATGTCCTCATTTGACTAAAATCAGTAACTGGTATGATTAAGTTCATGGAAAGATTTTGAGTTGGGTATGGAGGAGCATGCCTGTACTCCCCAAAACTCAGGATGCTGAGGCAGGAGGATCACAAGTTAGACACTAGCCTCAGCAACTTAGGCCTCAAGCAACTTGGCAAGATTATCTCAAAATAAAAAACATAAAAAAGGGCTGGGGATGTAACTCAGTGGTTAAGCACCTCTGCGTTCAATCCCTGGTACCAAAAAAAAAAAAAAAAAAAAAAAGAAGAAGAAGAAGAAGAAGAAAGAAAGAAAAGAAAAAGGAAAAAGAGAAAGAAAGAAAGATCTTGAAATGTCAGAAAAACTTGCTATGTTGATTTTATTCCTCATGAGAAGAAATATATAGATATACAAGCTCAAACAAATAAGTAGGCCTACTAATTACACCAAGACAAGAGTCCATACTATCTATGTTTGCTTTTAACACATTTTCAGCTATGTTCTAAATTATAAACTTCAAAGTAATGGCAATAGATTCACTGTCAAAACCTACCAAAAATTAAATGAAATAATCTAAAAAAAATATATACACACTAGGTAAATCATAATCAGGACATGGATTCATAACAAGTTTGTTACATAACAAAAGTACTATGTCAAGAGAACCATCATAAACACATGCTACAATCAAGATTTTTTTCCAATATAATCCTACTTTTTAACAACCCTGAGGTGCTAGGGTTTAAAGAGGATAGGTATCAACTGGTTTACTCGCATTTATATTTATTACAATTTGTACTTACTTTCAAAAACTTTTCCATGAAAGGATGCTTTTCAAAAAGCAATTCCTTCTATTTGCTTTCTTATTGTCTATTTCTCCAGAAATTGCATGACTCAATCCTGCCTATAGAGTATAATACCTAACTCACTCTACTGCTCAGTATAGTTTTGCAATGAACTCTATGAAAAATTAAACAAAATAAACTAGTCAATTTCAACCTATAATAACCACCTAATAGTACTTCAGGTTTTTGAAATTAGCTTTTCACAATTTTTATGAGATTTAAAGGGCCAGACTTACCTGCTAAAAATCTTATCAGTGGAGAAATATTCCTATAATACAATGCATCCTAAGAAGTCTAACCTTTACTGGGGAATTTTAGTTCATTTATGTTCAAAATTATTTTACAAATCTCCATTTATGATGTTTGAATTTTCATTGAATTTTTATCTACTAATTAAATCATAGTAAATGTAACAACATCTATGGCATTAACATGCTTAAACTTTTCACAATGATATGTTGAAAAGTGAAATAGTATTTCTCATGTCAAAATTAATGATTTTATAAAATAAAGCTATGTTAGCAATTTTTTAAAATATGAAAAACAAAATTCAAAGGTTCATTTCACTTAGACTAAATATCCTGAGATAGAATCATACACAAATTAATAATCCACTATGCAAGACGTAGTTAATTTTTATGCAAATGGTAAATGTTTACAAGAGTAATTTTTACTTGATCTCATTTGCAACATAGGTTTATTTGTGGGAAAACTCAGAATCAAAAATAATAATTATTATTATTAGCAGCTTCTAAGCTCACAAATAATTTCTCAGGCCTGAATCATACATTAGCTAATCCACAAAGACTGCCAAGTTTTCATTAGATGCCACAGCCACAACTCTAATATTATCAAGTTATTGATAAAGGTCACATTTTCATTTTTAAGTTGATTCAATTCACCAAATGTTTGTTGGACAACCACTAGACTTTGGTTAGGAGAATCTCTTTAAAGGTGTGACATGTTGCTGTCTCTGTGCTTATCCCAATTCACTCAATACACTATTCCTTCAGCACCTGTTTCAGGCAGTGGATAGGCAGGGTCATAGTGCTGAACCAAAAATCAAAATCCCTGTCCTTCATGGTACTTAACACACACATGCACAAAACTCTCACATAAAATATATGTGCCAAAAATAAGAGTACAAATTGCTGAACATGTCATGAAAGATAAAAGTCCCCTAAGGAAACACAAGTGTAGTTTCATATGGATGCTGTGGGTGCAGAGGGGTTAGAAACAGAGGTGGAAAATGGAGCCTATGAAATATAATACATATCCTTTGGAGGATGAGCAGGATGGGTTCCAGGCCCATGACAATACTTTAACCACTGCATTTCACCCACATCTGTTTTATCTTGCAAAGTTACATATGAAATTTCATTTGGAAAAAAAAAAAGATTCTGTTGAAGGAACAAAAGGAAAAGCTTTGAAAATCACTGACCTAATTACTGAGCTTCATTTTATTCCTTAAACTTGATGAAAAGCTAGAACTGTGTAAAAAATCCTTTGATGTTATGGGTAAAAAAAAGTTTAAACTGTTTTCTATTTAAAGATTGGATTTGGAATCATATTCTTCTCTAGTTGCATTTTCCAGACATGTCCCGCTACACCAGAGATGCCCACCCATTTCCTGCATGCCCCTTACACCCCTCTCCAAGAAGACAATTGAGTGTCCATTTCAGGGATGATATTCGTGCTTGTTAAGATGACCCTGCCCTCTTCGTCAGAAGAGTCTGGACTTGGGTCAGTCATATTTTTTTTCTCCTAGAAATGTGCAATTATGACTCACCACTTTTATCAGTTTCTGAGTGCTCAGACAGACATATAACACTGCAAGAATCATTTTATGGCATAAACACTGAGAAATAGAGAAGCAGGTTTACAGCAAAAGACAGGAAAGAATGACACAGTCATGCAGACAAGGGCAGAAAGGAGTGACCCTGAGGCTCTGGAGAGACGGAGAAAGTCAACTTTATTTCTGATTCTGAGTTCCTGGGCTCTGGTGTCTCATGAGACTCAGATATAAAATGGATTCTCTTTCTTTCATCTGGAATCAGTAATAATCCATTATCCACAGTTCCTCCATTTTCTTGGTAATTTCACTGTCAGATTTTCCTTCCTTTTTTTTTACTAATATAGAATAATTGTCAGCTTTAAAAGACTGTAGGTAAAAATGGAATTTCATTAAAGGTAAGTAACCACATTCATGAATGCTAACCCTCTCTCCAGAGCTGTAAATACCTCCAGTGCCCAGTTCCCACCCTAAAAGGTACCACAGGTGAGTTCACATGGTATTGTTATCATCTTCCACTCTGGTCCCTCTCAGTCACCAAAAGGTCACAGTCAGCACCACAGTCAACACCCATGTAATGACATCAATGTCTAGGTCTGTATAATCCCACTCCTCCCACTCTCTCTTAAACTCACTCCAATGAAACTTTTACCCATACTGTATTTGTCATTGCAAAGAAGGTGAGGTGCAAAGAAGTTTATTCAGATTCAAACCATGTTCTTCTCTAGCCTATTAAATCATGCTGATAAAACTTATTTAAGATCTTCTTTCCAATGTTCCAATATAAGATATAAACTTAGAAACATTTATATTGAAAATCAAAAGTTGAAATCAATTACTCAGCTGCACATTTTTAAGTTACTATACTGCCATTCCAAATGGCCAAAATCTACTTCTTTGAAGCATATATAATAAATATAAACAAGCCTTCCTTAACACAAATATGAATGCCATAATTCTGAGTATTGAACACTTTTATGCTATATTCTAAATCTTCTTGAAGCCAAAAAATGTATACCCATTAAGGAAGATATCTCCATCCCTAGGAACTGATATTACTTTAACCAGAGAGTTGGTGACAGAACAGAAAAGTGGATAGATACATTTCAAGGTGTCATTCCTGGTGTTCATAATCCCCCCATTAAATGAGACACATCATGTTACTGCATTCCTCAGAAGCCTCCACAAACTGAAGCTACTGGAAAGAATGTCCCTTTTTTCAAACTGCACAATATCTATGCCCACATGTCTCATAGTTATCCTGCTTCCTACAAATCCTTCATCTCCTTCTCCCTGAGGCAAAGTCCATGGCCCTCCACTTGCCAAGTGAGAAAGAATCTCTCCCTCCTCTGTGTTTCTGGAGTATATTGTTTATGTTTCTCTCTTACCAGTTAGTACATTCTGCTTTGAGATATATTTAGTTGAATGCATGTGTTACTCCTTTCTCAGAACTGTAAGCTCTTTAATGAAAGGCACTGTTTCTTACTTAACTTCATATGCCAAAATGTGTTCTGAAAAGCATTCATTTAGTAGTAGTTTGTACTAAAATTATACTTATTTGAATTGTAAAGCTTTATGCATAAAGTTTAATGAGCAAAAAAAAAATAAGAACTATACATTGATTCAGACTGTGGACCAGAAATATGTATAGAAGCATAGAACAGTTGAAATGACGCTTATGAGATTTTGCACAGGCAAGTGGCCACAAACAGAGAGGTAAAATACTATGCAAGATAATGTATGATCAATCACTAAGTTGCCTGGGTATAAATCCTATTCCATTTACTAGCTGAGTTATCCACACTTAACCCCTCTATGACTCAGTTTATTATTCTATGCAAGGGGACTAATAAAATCCTCAGTTCGCAGAATGATTATGAGGATTTGGAGCAAGAAAGGAAGTCCCTGTAGAGAAACATCTTAGAAGATGACCTCTTGAGGTACTGAGAGTAATGTTATCTATTACTATGACATGAACATATGGCATATGAAGTTAAGTAAGAAACAGAGCCTTTCATTAAAGAGCTTACAGTTCTGAGAAAGGAGTAACACATGCATGTAACTGTTGTCTCAAAGCCTAAATTATGAAATGCAAAATAGGAATTTTGAGTAAAGAGAAAACTTATTTGAGAAAATAATATTCAAGGGCTCTTAATGTCTATTTGTCTCATAAGTTTTCCAAGAATCAGACTTCAAAATTATAACAAAATAGTAACAAAAATGAAAAATTCATATTTTTACTATCCCAAAATCAAGGGTACATAATTAATAGTCCCGGGATTTCAAAAGTTGTTTATTGAACAAATAAATAAAAAAGATAACACTTTTTAAAAAGCAAGATAAATGTTATAGAATGTCAATTGCTAGTTTTCAATTTAAATTATATTGTTCATATTCCTTTTATCCATCTGGATTTTTCCCAGAAATATTTTTTACTTGAAATGCAAAGACTCAGATTAATCTAACTCTAAATAAACCTTAGGCAGTGATAAAAAGAAATGAAGTAATGAGTAAGAACAGTTAAAGATCAGTGAATGAAGTACCAAGATATACATATGAATTGTTAAATTTCTTTAAGTTTTCTCTAAAATAGATATATCATCCTTTTGGGTCTAACTTAATCATGGAAGTTTTCAATATCCCATATTGTTCATACCTCTGGAAGCCTACATGCTCAAACTCCAGAGATTATCTGAATTGTAAAACTTTTGATTCGAGAGATCACAATTCAATTATTGCAAGTATGGGTAAATTAGCCAAAGGAAATAAATATCCTTGGTTATATACAGTGCTGCTTTGGTTGAGGGAGCAACTTAATTATGATACATATATCATAATACATTACCAAACTTAAACCCAAACTTTAATCTTAGTCCTCATTCATTCAGCACATATTTCTTTATGTTCTCCTAATGTAGGTTATTACTTTTTGGACCTCATTCTAATTCCTAATATTTACAAAAGCTGCCAATATCAATAGAGGATGCTTTTAAGTGTGTACAACTTCTCTCTAGAATAGGAAAAACAAACAGGCAGGCCAAAGTTTGAATTCTGCATTATCCTGTTGAATGACTTACTAACTAAATTCTCCTAAGTTTCAGTTTTTCATCTGAGAACATGGAAAGTATACCACCTCCCAATTATAAAGTGAGATAATTTAATGCAATGTCTGATCTTCAATAGAAAAGTACCTATTATAATTCACAACATTATTATTACAGATCTATAAAGATCAGTGGAACAGGCCACATATACAGATAGACAGGCAAGAAACACTTTCTCCTCTCAGATCCAATCACTAAGACCTATAGAGTTAAAAGGAAATCAGAGACACCCTCCAAAACACCAGGCAGCCCTTGATCTCTACCTCTGCTGAATTCTAGCGTCTATCCTTGCTATCCTTGGATAAATGTGCCTGTCTTTCAGATAACTCCACAAGAGTGGAAACAACATGCATAGAATCTCAGAATTGGAAGAGTTTCAGAAGGAGACATAGGGTAGCCCCTGCACTGAGGTGGGAGAATGCTTAAATCATCCAAGGCAGATGGCTATCTATTCCTAGTTTTAAAGATCTCTAAGGACTGAACTTCCCCAAATACCTTGGTTACCTGTCTCAATGTTTAATCCCTTCTTTCTACTTATGTCCATCTTTATGTTCAACTCAACTTTTTCTCTTGCTACAATTTAAAAGTATTTCCTTTTATTTGGTCTCCTGTGAAAGTAAAGAACATCTGTTCTGCATCTTCCATATAATAACCTTTCAAATACTTGAAGACAGTTAAATCACCCCTTAGTCTTCCCTCCTCCAAGTTAAACAGTTCTGATCCCACTGAGCCCTCTCTTAGGACCAAGTCCCCATTCCTTACATCACTTTTGCTGATCTTCGCTGGACGTGCTCCAGAGTCTCCATATTCTTTGCCAGATGCAAAGACCAAAATCGAACACAGCAATAATGCCAAATAAAGCAGAAGGATTACTTTTCACTTCTGTATCCCTCTCTTGATAAAACATTCCAAGTGGTGTACTTGCCCTTTTTTCCAAAAATATATTGCTCTTTCTAAGCCTCTTTGCTTTATAATCATGTATGCTATCATCTTGTGGTACCTTTCTCCAAGGCCCATATCAGATTTCAGGTTCTTCAAATAATTCCTGTCAGTAAGGACCAAATATAGAAGCAAGCTGCTTCAGAACATTTTCTACCTTCTATAAAAGCTAAAATAGAAAAGCTGTGAAAACAAAATCAAAATTCATGCAATCCATGAAATAACTATCCACATTTACATCTTGATGGCATACAAAAAACATGATTTTTTCATGATTTGTACATAAAAATTCATCTACTTCTACTTCAAGGTTGATATAATCAACAAACTCTGCAGGAGTATCTTATAAACAAAGAACAACAAAACAAATTAAAAGTTAAATCAATAAGTTTGTGAAAATGTTGAGTTCCAGATTTTTAAATCTGATTGGAGTTTTATATTTAAATTTACAATAATATACACTAAGCATACTGTTTCCTACAAATAAATATGAAAAGCATAAATAACCCAGAAAGAAAAAAATGGGCAAAAGACATGAACAGGCTTTTCATAAAAGAGAAACACAAATGTCGAATAAACAAATGAAGAAATTTCAATTCAGTGTCTTTAGAGAATACAGAACATAAATCAGTATTACAGTGAGAAACTCCTTCTAAAACAGTCGTGTGGCAAAAATAAAACAAATTATGACAAGTTTTGAATAGGATGTAGAGTCAAAAGATACTTTATTAATATTTGTTAATTAGTAGTAGGATAAAACCTGCTTTAGCTACTGTGAGGTAAGCTTAAACATTCATAAACCCCACAACTGACATATCCAGTGTATAATACATGCCTAAGAGAAAGCTTCTGTGCATTAGGAGACATGTTCACAGCAATTCTCTTCACCACAGCAAAACCTATAAGCAACCCAAACCCCTTTACACATCAAGAATGTGTGAGACTCCGTGATGATACATTCAATAGAATGCTATGCAGACAACAAAAACAAATGAACTCTAGCAGCATACACAGCATGAATGATTCTTAGTAATAAAATACTACACTCTCATAGATTGTTGGTGGGAATGCAAATTGGTGCAACCATTATGAAAAAGCAGTATGGAGATTCCTCAGAAAACTTGGAATGAAACCACCTTTGAACCAACTATCCCACTCCTTAGTTTATACCCAAAGACTTAAATCAGCATATTACAGTGATGCTGCCACAGCAATGTTTATAGCAACTCAACTCGCAACAGCTGAACTATGGAACCAACCTAGTGCCTTTCAACAGATGAATGGATAAAGAAAATGTAAGATAAATATATATATATATATGTGTGTGTGTGTGTGTGTGTGTGTGTGTGTGTGTGTATGATGGAATATTACTTCGTCTTAAAGAAGAATAAAATTATGTCATTTGCCAGTAAATGGATGGAGATGGAGAATATCATGCTGAGTAGAATAAGGCAAACCCAAAAAACCAAAGGCCAAATGTTTTCTCTGATGTGCAGATGCTAATTCACAATAATGGGGAGGGCTAGGGAAGAATAGAGTTACTTTAGATTAGATAGAGGAAAGTGGAGGGAGGGGAGCGGGTATGGGGGTAGGAAGGTTAGTAGAATGAATCAGACATTATTACCCTATGTACATATATAACTATATGAGCAGTGGGCTTCTATATCATGTACAACCAGAAGAATGAGAAATTATACTCCATCTATATATTATGTGTCAAAGTACATTCTACTGTCATGTATAACTAATAATAATAAATAAATAAAATATAAAAAGATGATGCCTAACAATATTTCTTTGTAGGGTGAAAACAATTAAAATTGAAAATATACTCTTAGGAAATGTATATATATACACACACACATATATAATGAAATTATATAAAAAGAGAAGCAAGAGGATGATGATCACAGAACTCAGGATATTGGTTAATTTGTGATTGCAAAAATAGCCCTAATTTTATTTATTTATATATATATATATATATATATATATATATATATATATATATACACACACACACACACACACACACACACACACACACACCTACTTATCCATAATATATACATTTGTTACATAATCATTGACCCAGGAATCTCAGGAGCAATTTCTCTAACACATAATTACACAATAGAAATGAAGTTTTTGAAAGACATATTAGGTGTAGATTTTTGTACTGTGACTTTGAAATAACATAGATTCAAACTGCATGAGTAAAATCACCCACCTCTTGGGCCAGGCCATGAGTACCAAACTAGACACCTATAACTGACACTGGATAAACATTCATGCTACAAACAGAATGACAGCTCATCTTACTGCTACCTTGTTCATAATATAAGCAGCAACTAACATCTCAAGCCTGACTTAAAAAGCCATTTATTCAACTAGAAATTGGCAACTTAATATTTACCAGGCATTATGACTGACTGATGAGACAGTGATGAGCAAGGGAAAATACAGATAACTGCCCATATATAGTTCACCAGTATTAAAGGAGAAAACATTACATATATTGATATAAACAAAAATACAACAGGTAATGAGACCTCCTAGAAAAATAAAATAGAACAATTAGCAAATGGTTGGTTGACTAGTTTAGTCTGGGAACACCTCTACTGAGAAGTGACAAGTGGACTAGGATCAGAATAACAAGAAGGAGCCAGTTTTAGAATGATGGTCAGCAGAAGAACTTTCCAAGCAGAAAGAATAGCCAATGCTAAGAATCTAAGTTAGGAACAACCTTCATGTTCACTAAGGAGAAAAATCAGAAAGATCAGTTAATACTGAAGGAGGAAAGAGGAAAAGGATTCAAAACAACAGAATCATTTTATACCTATTTATAATAGCCTTGGAATCCACAAATTATTTACTAAACTCTAGTATCTTTCCTTAAAAATCTTTAACTTGCAAATAGTAACAATCTCTATTAAAAAGAAATGTTTTCCAGCACCTATGTAAACAAATTTTATTTATTTATTTTTGTGGGCTTTTCCAAAACTGTTTAGAATTCAAGTATTTTTAAATTACAGAAAAAAATTAAATGGTAGTCCCAATTTAGTCTTAGACCAAGAAAGTTTGTTATCACTATTCAAATCCAGGTGCAAAAACATTTTTGCTAATGTTACAAATTCACTACTTAGAGAGAAAAGCTCCCCAAACACACCTGCACCTTTTCAAAACTGATTTAATATTGTGTTAAAGTAAACATATTAAGGACATGAATGTTTAGTCATCAAAAAGCTCCATTGCCCAATCTGCTTTTTAAAGTAAATTAAATAGGCTACTTGGATTCTGATAAATGGCATTTCATGGTACCCTTCCAAAACTAATATTGTCAGGAAGTCCCTGAATATTGGTTTGGTCCAATGACTTAAATAATTGAGAATAAATTAAATAATGTCTAAGGAAGACTCTACATTTGGAAGATATAGCATTGAGCACCATATTTTCTTACATGAGGTAAGAGAATATAGTTGTTAAGAACCCAGACTTTAATACCACTGCTTGAGTTCTCTTCTTGCTTCTGCCTCTTAGAGTTGTATAAATTAGTTACAAACTCTATGTGCTCAGTTTCCCCATCTATGAAATGGAGACAACAGTACTTACATGCACCAAGATGGCTATGAATATTGAACAAGTTACAACATGTACAGCGCTCCCCAGTTCCTGACATATATCAGCAAATAATAGTTATTATGTTACTATTTGTTATTAAGTCATTCACAAAACACACACATCATTCTGTTGTCTGAATTTCACACTCACTAAAGTCAATGTAACCAATTACTTATGTATTAACAGACACATAAAAAAATATTTATATATATATATATATATATATATATATTATAAAGTAAATAGCACATAAAGAAAAATATATAAATAAAGTATAAATTGAAAAAAGTCATAAAATTTGCAAGTTGATAAAAATAATCCAACAAAATAGGGATTAAAATTCAATTTTCAATGTCTAGCATTTCTGTAATGTTAATTTATTTCAGGGATATACCTCACATTCTTTTAACATCATAAGCAAAATTTAAAAGGAATCATACTAAATAAGTTGAATATAATCATCTTGGTTAGAATAATTCTACTAGCAGGTGGTTTAGTATACTAGAAAGAATTAATTACATATTACCCATCATAAAAAATAATGCTGATCCTAGGATAATGCTTACATAATTTTTAAAATTCAATTACTGAATGTTATAAATGTAAAATATATTACACGCATACTATTTTCTCAATTAATGTTTACAAATTTTTGTTTGAGGCAAACAGGGATGTGTAAGGTTATATTGTGCTGACTTCACTCATAAAAACCTAGAAGAAATCCTGTTGATCCATCTCTGATGCTCTCCATATTACACATTGAGTACTGAAAATTACCATCTCTAACCCTAAATGAAGCAAAGTACTATAATAATGGTATTTTGCCATCCTTATGAAAATATGTGTTTACATTTTAAAGAACATTCCCACTAAATAAAAATAAAAATTAACAAGAAAAATAATTCATCAACTAAGCGAATTGAAAATGTTGACAAATTTGAGAGGAGTGTGTTATGTGGTGGAAGACTTCTACTACTCTATTTACTTGTTTTCCATAAGTAGTAGCTCTAAACATTTTAAAAGAAGGAAAGATAAAATAGAAACACATTTTGTGTGTGTGTGTTTGTGTGTGTGTATGTGTGTGTGTGTGTGTATGTGTGTGTAGAATATAAAAAATGTTTTAGGTTCTTGAGGCTCAATCATATTTCATTCACTATGCTGTATTAGTGCAATGAATAGAGTTAAAGGAGTCATTAGATTGTGAACAACATCTATCTATAATGATAAAAGATTAATTCAATTACAATAAAAATGAAGGGGTTTTTGATGGTCTTAAATTTAGTTTTAGAACTTTATTCAAATTGGTAAAAACAGCAAGAAGTTATTTGCCCCAGGTTTATTTAAATCACTACATTTCTTTTATAAAATCTTTTATCTAATATCAAAATCTTTTATCTAATACCAAAACCTTTTAACTAGTATCAGTCAAACATAAACTGAAGGTTTCTACTTTAAGGCATGATCCTTGGAAAATATTTTTAAATCTTTTTCTGATAAAAAGCTCTCAACAAATTAGATATAGAATATATCTCATATAATAAAGGACATATGTGATAAGTCCACAGTTAACATCATATTCAATGATGATTGCTTCCTTTTAATATCAAGAATAAGACCAGAATTGCCCTCCTTGCTAGATATTTTCAATATAGAAGAATTAGTCAAGAAAAAGAAATAAAAGACATTTGAATCTTTCTGAAGAAGAAAAATTATCTGTTTACAGACATTATTTTCCACATTAAAAAAAAACTAAAAATTCCATCAAGAAATGCTTAGAATAAAAAACTCATTAAATTTTCAGGATAAAAAAAATCAATACATAAAAATCAATTGCATTTGTATAGACTAATAATAAAGTATCCAAAATAAAAGAAAAAAGTCCCATTTACTATACAATTTTTTTAAACTCAGAAACAAATTTTACCAAGTGAGTAAAATATCTATATACTAAAAACTATAAAATATTAGTGAAAGATTGGAGAAGACACAAGTAAATGGGAAGATATCGAATGTTCATGGATTGGAAGAATTAATACTCTCAAAATATCCAGACCACTTCAAGTGATCTACAGATTCAGTGCAGTTCCTCTAAAAATTCCAATGGCATTTTTCACAGAAATACAGACACAATCTTAAAATTCATATAGAACCACAAAATGATCCAAATAAAGCAACCTTGAACAAAACAATCAAAATTAGAATCACTGTACTAGATAATTTCAAAATACACTACACCAAGGTATAACAATCAAAACTGCATTTTACAGGTGTAAAAACAGGCATACAAACTGATGAACCAGACCAGAGAGCCCAGAAATAAATCCATGCACTGTAATCATCCTCAATTAAGATGAGAAGGACACACAATGGGAAAAAGACACTTTTCTCCAATAAATAAGATTTGGAAAATTGAATATCTACATGCAAAAGAATATAATAACACCCACATCACCCTATGCACAAAATATACTCAAAATGGATAAAAACCAACGTATGACCTAAAACTGCAAAACTACTGGAGGAAAACAAAGGTAAAATGTTGAGACTGACCTGGGCCACAAATTTTTGACATGATCCCAAGAACACAGTAAAATCAAAAGTGTACAAATCAGGCTGCATTAAACTGAAAAGGTTCTGCACAGAAAGATTCAACAGAATAAGAGACAATCAACAGAATGGGAGAAAATATTTGCAAACCATACCTCTGAGAGGTATGGGTTAATATAAAATTAAGTAATTCAACTCAATAGCAAGAAAGTAAAGAACCCAATTATAAAATGGCTAAAGTCTCTAAATAGATATTTCTCAAAAGAGGATATGCAAATGGTCAACAAGTATATACAAAAAATTATCAACGTCACTGGTCATCAGGAAAATGCAATTCAAAACTACAATGAGATCAAACCTCTTAGAATGGCTATTATTAAAAAGACAATGGCAAGTGCTAACAAAGATGTGCAGAAGAGGGAAATCTCATGCACTTCCATTGGGAATGTAAATTGGTATAACCATTACGGAAAAGAGTATGGAGGCTGCTCAAAAAAAAAAAAATCAAACTAGAATTACTGTATGATCTGGCAACTCCATTTCTGAATATATACCCAAAGAAAATGAAATCAGTAGGTCAAAAAATATCTGCACTCCCATGTTTACTGCAGCATCACTCACAAGAGCCAAAATACGAATCAACCTAAGTGTCCCCTGATGGATGAATGAATTAATAAAATGTGATATGCATGTGCACACATGCGTGTATGTGCACACACACATATATACTCAGTGGAATATTATTCAGCCTTAAAAAAATAAGAAAAACCTCTCATTTGCAACAACATCAAAGGATACGAAGGAAATTATGCTAAGTGAAATAAACCACAGAAAAACACTACATGATCTCATTTGTATGTGAAATCTAAAAAAGCCAAACTCAGAGAAGCAAGAAGGAGAATGGCTGCTGTCAGGGACTCCAGGAGGAAGGAAGTAGATTTGGTCAAAGAATACAAAGTTTCAATTATGCAAAAATAAATAAATTCTGGATATCCAATATACATCAGAACTATAATTAATAACACTGTGTTACATGCTTAAAATTTGCCAAGGTAGCAATCTTAAATATTCTGACCATAGTGGGGGTGGGAGAATAACCATGTGAGGTCAGGGATATGTTAACTAGCTTAATTTGATAATCACGTCACAATATGTTTGTATACCAAAATATCACACTGTATACCATAAGTATACACAACTTTTGCTTGTCAATCATACCTCAAAAAAGCTGGAAAAAAAAACATCTCTAGTAACCAATTCTTATATCAGAAAAACCACTGTGGAGCCACTGTGCCTGGATTTTTATCCTAGTTCTACTGTGTACAAGCTGAAGAATTTTAAGCACATTTCTTTAAATCTGTATGCTTGGATTTCATCATCCAGAAAGTGGGTTTAAAGGTTAAATAAGACCTTATTTAAAAAGATGTTAGTACTAAGTGTCTGAACTTAGAATGTGAGCAATTGAGCAATGGAGAGAGACAAAGTAAAAAAATGCCTCTATCTAAATCAGTTTGTCAATGTAATATCAGAACAGGAGTTATTCAGTCAGCGGGTTTTGTTTTCTCAATGACTGAAGCAAGCATTTTTCCTCAAATAAACATTTTTCTGCTAAAGTCTTATCAATCTACTTATCCCTGGTACTCTGATGCAACTAAAGCCAAAATATATCCCATTTATCCTTCATTCTCAGATATCATTTACATTCGATTTCTACTTTGGTCTTATGTTAAAGTACAGGTCCCTTGCCCAAGTTACAAATTTGGAAACAGCTGAGAATTCTTGATTTTTAGTTCCCAGAGTTATGATATTAAAGTATGTTTTTTTAAAAAATCCCTAGACTCTCTAAATGGGCTTATGAAAGACTGACTTAACTCCAGAGACAAGATGTGGTGGAAGAGGTATAAAAGCAAAGCCCTAAACAAAATTGTTTGTTATTTTGATACTAGGCAAGAACAGTATTAGATTACTTTGAGTAGAAAATCCACAAGACAATCTAGAAAAATTATTGTCTATCCAATAAGGAATAGTAAAGATAATAAACATGACCAGGTTGATGAAAGGAGAGGTTAATATTAGAAATCCCTCCAACATCTTTGAACATTTAAGAGAGTAAAGAATTTTAAAAAACTATATGATCAACTATCTCAGTAAATCACATTAAGCATATACACTGTGAAGAAGGAAATAGTAGACACTATTCTTTAATATCAGGAACAGTACAAGAAAGTCCACTATCAACATATATTTACCCATGTACTACAGTGCCTTACAAGAACAAATTTTTAAAAAAGAAAATTAAGGCAAAATGACTAGAGGAGTGGCAATAGAAATATCATTGTTTTAAAAAATGATATGACTTCCTACATTGAAACCCTATCCCCCACCAGAATCTATGGAAAAATTATAAGAAATGTAATATATAATAAAATTCACATAAATTTTATGTAAAATTTTAATCAATTTTTTTTTCTAAAAAAGCATATATTTAAATAAATGTGTAAAAGAAAGCAAGCAAAGTAACTACGTTAAATATTTTAAAGTAGGTATATATGAAAGAAATTAATTAAAAATGGAAGGAAGGAAATGGTTGCCAGGGGCTGAAGTGGGAGAAGAAACGGGAAGCTTCTAGTCAAAGGTAAAAAATTCAGTTAGGAGCTATAAGGTTTGAAGATCTGTTATACAGCAAAGTGAATTCAGTTAAAAATGATGTATTGAAAACTCAAAATTGCTAAAAATAAAAAGTAAATGTTCTCATCACACAAGACAAGAATGTAAAGTGACTAATATGTGATATTAAACAATATGTAAATACGTAAATATTACACAATGTGCACATATATTATGTAAACATATATTATACAAAATATTACATTGTATACTATAAATACACAATTTTTCACTCATCGACTTAAATAAATAAGAAAATGAGGGCTATGGAAGGAAAAAACTTTTAATTTTATAGTTCAAAGAGACCCTCACTAGGACTCACTGTTATCGTTCTGACTCAATTCTATGTGCCTGTGGTACTTATTTAAGAAGGGAGTGGGGGGGCCTGGCATTGACTTTGCTTCCTGAAACAAATATAATAAAGCCTTCAAAGTTTTTGGTTCATGTGCTAATTTTTCTAAACAATTCCTTTCCTCCCTCCATTCACATCTTCTAAGTCATGTGCGAAACTTTTTACCCTGATTGATCACTATATAGATATTTTTCCTCTCATCTCTGAAAATGGGTTCTACAGCCAGCACATTTCTTTTAAGCTCACCCCAGCTCCTAGGAGATCACAGTAGTTAAAAGTGCACACAAAATTAGTTCTGTAGCACCAACAGTATAATTTGGCAGTTTCATTCACAGGTAATGAATGAAACATTACTAATTCAATGCCAGGCAATTTTTTAAAAGATTGGTTTTCAAATATTAACATTATGCAAAAAAGCACTATGACAGATACCAATAATGTACTGAGTATTTTAAAATAAAAACTAGAAGAAAGGATTTAGAATTTCTTACACATAAGAAAATGATAAATGTTTGAGGAGATAGATATAATTAACCTAATTTAAACATTATTCACTGTATATGTGGATGGAACATGAAGAGAGAGCCTACAGAATGGGAGAAAATCTTCGCTACGTGCACCTCAGATAGAGCATTAATACTCAAGAAATAAAAAGAACTCAAAAAACTTAACATCAAAAAAAAAAAAACAAATAACCCAATAAATAAATGGGCAAAGGAACTAAACAGACTCTTCACAGAATAAGAAACACAATCAGTCAACAAATATATAAAAACATGTTCAACATCTCTAGCAATTAGAGAAATACAAATTAAAACTACACTGAGATTCCATTTCACTCCAATCAGAATGGCAACAATCATGAATACAAGTAACAATAAATGTTGAGGAGAATGTGGGGGAAAAGGTACACTCATACATTACTGGTGGGACTGCAAATTGGTCCAATCACTATGCAAAGCAGTATGAAAATTCCTCAGAAAACTTAGAATGGAACCACAATTTAACCCATTTATCCCAGTCCTCAGCATATACCCAAAGGACTTAAAATCAGCAAACTATAGTGACACAGCCACATCAATGTTCATAGCAGCCCAATTCATAGTATCTAAGTTATGAAACCAACAGATGAATGGATAAAGAAAATCTGGTACATATACACGATAGAATATTACATAGCCATAAAGAAGAATGAAATTATGACATTTGCCAGTAAATGGATGTAACTGGAGACTATTATGCTAAATTTGAAATAAACCAATCCCAAACAACAGAGGCCAAATGTTCTCTCTGATATGCAGATGCTAACTCACAATAAGTATCAGGGAGGGAAGAATAGAAATTCACTGGCTTAGACGAAGGGAAGGGAGGGGAGATGGGAATGGGAAAGACAGTAGAATTAATTGGACATAAATTTCCTATGTTCATATATGAATACATAACCAGTATAATTCCACATTACGTACAACTACAAAAATGGAAAGTTACACTCCATGTATATATGATATGTCAAAATACATTCTGTCATGCAAAACTAAAAATGAGCAAATTTTTTTTTAAATTTAAGTTAGATTTTTTTAAAAAAGGTATTGCCAGCACAAAAATCAGCATTTTTGTCTGAGAAGCAAAATTCAGTAAAAGGACAATAATGAGAATTTTTTAAAGGTATTTTGTTACTGTTTGACAAATAGCAATAAATAACAGACATGGAGTTGGAAATCCAGAAGAGCAGTCAAACTTGCTAAATTAAGAACAAAATTGAAAGGCAGAACCTAAGTAATATTCTGAAGAAATGGCATAATTTTTAAGAACAAAATTGAAAGGCAGAACCTAAGTAACATTCTGAAGAAAATGGCATAACTTTTCAAAAATCTGAATTTTATTTGTGCTTTGATTAATTGTTAGCAGAACTATCATCTTTTTTTAATTTCATCTATGTTGTTTTCTCTTTAAGTTTATTCTAATCTAGAACAGGCTAAAACCTGAAGTTGGGAATGTTGATGCTTGCTTGTAATCCCAGCTACTCAGCAGGCTGAGGAAGGAGGATCCCAACTTTGAGGCCAGCCTGGGCTACTTAATGAGATCCTGTATCAAAATTAAAAAAAAAAAAAAAGACTAAGACCTAAAACTACATGTGATTATGGTGACAATGTGTCGACTATTATGTAGATCATGTATACACTTGGTCTCTTGAATTAGAATTAACTGCATAGATGAAAATGTTCATATAAGTACTCAGAAAAGGAAATATGATATAAAATTGCTTTTGCTGGATAGAGGATAGATACATGGATAGATATTTTCCTTGAAAATATCAACATTATCAAATATCATTAACTTGCTTGTTGTTAAATACATACAGGTTTTGTGTGCATGCGTGTGTGTGTGTGTGTGTGTGTGTGTGTGTGTAAAGAGAAAAAGGAAGAAGGAGGGAGGAAGGGAGGAAGAGAGACAAAGAACAGAGAGAACAAAAAAATTTAAAAGAGGGAAAAGGGAAGAAATTCAGGGTGTGTTCTCAGTGGTGTTACAAAATCCAACTAGTTAATAGTGAACATTAATTGTCATATGATTTGGGGAATCAGTAAGTATATCTGAACTATTTTTAATGTAGTCCTACCTTTAATTACATGGGGAAAGCTCTCAATGAGTCAAGAGTTCATCCAGTGTAGCTGTGCATATATCTTATTAGGAAAAGGTTGCATTTGAAATACTTTTTCAGTAACAAGTACACATTAACATTTATTGAAAAGAGTTATAACTCTAATAAAGTAAGTTACATCTAATAAATAATAAATAAAATAGAAAGAACTTAGATACAAAAAAAGAATCTCCACTGACAATACTCATGCTTACTTAATCGGATATGGGAATTTAATGAGAGATTGGAACATACTTCTTAGAAATTGCAAGCTAATTAAACTATACTTTATATTGCCTAGAGTAACAGAGCTCACTTGTGGTACTTAACTCCCCACAAATCCATGAAGTAGGAATGATTTATCCTTTTAAATGAAAGCTTAGAAGACAATCGATAAAGTTCACACAACAGAAAATGGCAACTTCTAGAACAAAAATTAAGAAAACAATCTATCAAACATTGAATTTCAACCATAGAACCGACAAGAGACAGACCAGAGCAAGAACAAAGAGTGAGAGAAGCCCATCCCCACTACCAAGACACAGGTATTCAGGGATTGCTGGAACCTCAGCTCAAGATCCAGCAAATCAACTTTCAAAATTTAAAGCAAAATTCTCTTATAGATAAGTTGTAGATGAGAAAATTCGTTACTAGAAGATCAGTTCATACACACACACACACACACACACACACACACACACATTTAAAAGGAATATAATACCAAATAAAAGAAAAGATCCACACAAAGAAATTGGAACTTATCAGGGATGGGGAAAAATTAGGATTATAATTTTTTTATTTTTAATCACTTTTAAAATAACTGTCTTTTGTAAAAGTACTAAGAATGTCTTACAGGATTTATAAATATTTAGAATTTAAAAAAAGGTGGCAAGATAGTACAAAATGTAGGAAGAATAACTGGAACTATAGTAAGATTCTTAAATTCATGAAGAGGTGCCGCAGACTGGCTGGGCACAATTCAGCAGCCACTTGTCAAAAGAAACTAACTTTATTTTTGGAACCACACAAGATAAACAAAACAGCTCCTCAGGAAAAAACCCTCAGAGCCCAACTGCCACCACCGGCTTCCCACAAGCCACACACCCCAATCCAGCCTCCTCCTCCCACAATCCTCCTGCTCTTGAGGCCGATTGGCTGGGTCGCATGGGCGGAGCCAAAAAAGTCCCCCAATGAGCAGCTCCGTGGTCTGAAAGGGCAGGGAAACAGCCCAATGAGCATCACCGCAGAGGAGCCAATCAGCTAGATGTTGCTGGGGCCGCTGTGAGCCAATCATCAGCCGGCAGTCTGGAAGCTTGCTGGCAGCTGGAAGTTTGCTGGGGCCCCTTCGGCTGTGGCTCTCAACAAAGAGGTTAATATTATTTGAAAGTAGACTGTTATATTTAAGTTAAAGATGAATGTCTATAAACTCCTCAGCAATCACTAATTTAAAAAAAAAAACCACTAACAAAAAGTTTGTAAATGTATAAATCATAAGTTATTGTTGATGATTATTATTAACATGTTTTTTTAAGTCTAAATTCAAAAGAAGACAAGAGGAATAAAGAAACAAAGACCAGATTTGACAAATAGAAAACAGCTAGAAAGATGGTGGATTTAAATCTGAACACATCTATGATTGCAAAAATGTAGATAAATGGCCTAAATACACCATTAAAGACAAGGATAGGCATATTAAATGTTTAAAAGCAAGATTCAAATATATACCATCCATAAGAAATCCATTCTAAGCATATAAGAATAGGTAAATTAAAAGTAAAAATGATGGGGAAAAATATATGAAGACTCTTTAAAAGTTGAGGGGCTATCTAAGAAAAAGTAAATTTCAGTAAAAGAAATTTTGCAAGGAATAAAGGTTTCATAAAGCAATGATAATAAAGATTTTATAAAACAATGGTATAGAAGTCCATTTTATTTCAAAAAGAAATAAAATAATAAAGTAGATGCATCTAACATCAAAATACATAAATCAAAATAGATAAAACAAAATAGATAAGTCCATAATTATAGCAGGAGATTACAACTTTCATCAAGAAGTAATGTCCAGAATGAACAAACAGGATACAGAAAGCCCAAACAACACATAAGGGATCAGATAACAAATGGACTCCTGGCCAAGGGTTAGCCCATTGTAACAGGACTTCAATGTCCATGGATCCACTCAGGCATCACTGACCTGAATGTCTAATTCAGATTGTCATTCCTGGCCATTGGCACACTCCCCCAACTGAGTTCTGGAGAATGACTGTAGACTACCCCAAGCTCATGTAGTCCTGATTGCAGCTGCAGTGCCACTTGAAAGAACAGATTTATGTGGCTTCCTGTAGATGTCATGTGGCTCTTGTTTTGGTACATAACTTCTTTCCTATCCCAATCAGAAATTGTCAAAATCAGTTTGAATCCACACAGAAGAGAGCATAATATTCACTAGCAGTCATCCTCAGCGCTGTATAACTCTCCTGTCCCATTATAATGGACACCCCACAGAACTTCACAATGATTAATTCCATCAGTGCTGTCACCTAGTTTGGAAAGGAAGAACAAGAGATGAATGGTATATGGCTCTATAAGACATATGCACTCCCACAAGAGAACAGATACAACCTAAGATTTTTGGGACAAAGCAAAACTTGTGCACTTTTCACTCTTACTATCACCTTCCTGAAGATGTTGATCTGCAACAAATCACAACTGCATTATCTGGATTTTAAAAGAAAATAACTTTTAACATACAACTTTTAAGAAATATGATATCCGAAACTAAGCAAAAAATTGAAATCATTTCACAGAACACTTATATAAAATTTCTCATTTAATTCTTAAGTATGTGGTTGTTTTTTATTATAAAACCATTAAGCAAAGATAAAACTACTAGATGGGATAAAGCCATATTACATGAAACCCATTTTGACCTTTTTTCCAACTTCATCTCCATAAAATAAAAAGAACATTTTGTCAATTAATAGATATTTCCATTTCCATTTCCAAATGGAAGGAATCAAGTACAAATCATACCAGAAAGTGCAAGTTAACAGATGATAAATGGATGAGATTGAATACTACCAGAAAGTCTGGGGACTTGTCCAGCTTTTACATTTACTAGGATCCCCTAAGATAAAGGGCACAAGAACCTTACACTAAATAACCATACAGAACCTCTTCATTCAGTACAAAAGATCACACAGATCCCTGCATATTTGAATTCGAAATTTATATAAGGGGATTTCTTACAGGAATTCCCAAAGGTTAATCATAAAGTCTTCTGAGAAGATGGCAATAGCCTTCCAGTATAATTAGGACCTTATCAGGACTACGACATATTCCTACCATCTGTTTCGGATGTCATACTTTAGTAAAATATGATCATTATCCCAGAGATAATTCTAAGAGGGGTGAATTCATTTCCTAATAAGATAAACTGACTTCAAGTGAGAACACTGATGGTCTTAAAAGTTCACCCAGAAAAGTGTCCCGCCTGAGGGATGACACAGTTAAAATTACAAATTAGAAGGAACCCAATATTCAGCTGGTGTAGCTGTCAAGGTCCATCTCTTCTACATTATGGAGATCAGCTGAACTTCTCACTGCAAATGGAAATTCTCTGGAGCTTCTGCTTGGCAGCTACCTTAGCCAGGCCCTGACACAGAGAATAACTCTGTCCTGGCAAAAGGGCATCAACTAAACAACTACCATTCGCCTTTCCACACTTGGCATGAATCTCAGTAGAGAAGAAATGAGATCTGTTCACATAATAGTGGAACTTCAAAGTAAAGCCTGAGGAAAAGGCAAAACCTGCTCCACCTTCACTACCCCATCCCCACCCCATACCAATAACAACACCACCCAACAAATGTTGAAATGAGTGCTCTCTAACAGTACTGCTTTCAGGGAGGAAATGCCTTAGCAAAGGGATTACAAATTAAGACAGAGATAGAGACCAGGATTTGTAAAGAAGTGGTTTTTATAAGCAAATCGAGGCATAGTGATATATTCATCTTAACATCCTTCTTTACCTGATTATCTCCCATCCTATGAGTTCACTTTAGCAGCTGTACCTTAGGAAAAGCTTTCCCTATTCTTCAACATCCTCCCTAAAGCCTGACTTAGTGTTACATCAGGGTGCTGTCATAGTACATATGATTGCATTTCTTAACTTCTGTTGTAATTAACTTTTTATTGAAATATAAATAACATAATATAAAATTTGCCCTTTTGAGGTATACAATTCAATAGTTTTTAGTATATTTACAAAGTTAAACAATCATCAATAATATCTAATTACATATTTTATCACCCCCAAAAGAAACCCAATATCCAATAGCAGTCATTCTATCCCCCCTTCCTTCCCACCCTTGGTAACCATGAAACTACTTGCATTTATGAATTTACTTCCTTAGGACATTTTATATAAATGGAATCTAGCTCCTTTCACTTAACCTACTGTTTTCAAAATTTATACACAGTGTAGCATATAACAGTACTTCATGCCTTTTATGATTCCATTATATTTATATACCAGGATTTTTATCCATCTGTCAGTTGATGCGCTTTTGAGATGTTTTCACATTTTTGCTCCTATGAATAATGCTGCTATGAACACTCAGGTTTGAGTACTTAAGTGAACCCTTTGATACATTCTTAGGTGAATTTTTATGTACATTCTTGAAATTGCTGGGTCATATGGTAACTCTTTTTTTTAACTTTTTGAATAACTTCCAAACTGTTTTCCATTTCCCATTCCCACCAACAATATAATTTCCCTTACTTATCCAGAACTCAAACTTCTTAGGGCAGAATCCTGCTCTATTGTATCCCCACAACCTAGCTAGCATAATCCCAATGCACTATGTGAATAATAGAATAAAACCTAACTTTTTTTTACTTTTTGTCTTCTTCTGAGACCTCCACTCATTAAAATATCTCCCTCCAGTATTGTTAGCTTTCCTCCCTCCAGATTCTCTTATAAAGCTGCTGGAAGGAACATACTTCTGGATACTAGCACTTCTTGAAATGTGTGCTCTGTGATTACAAAAAGATTGTGATCTACTTGAAGTTTCTCATATGCAGTTAATGTAAGGTAATCTAGGAGTAGAATAAAGTGTTTCTGAGTTGGTATCAATACACATATAGTCAGATACCCATGCATATTTTCAGTTATCCTCCAATGAATATAAGCACAGGACATACTTGGCTCTAGGACACCCTCTGCTGGCCATGCTGTCAACAACACTTGACAAAGAATAGCAAATGACTCCCACAGCAGACAAAAAGCAACATATGGGACCCATCCCATTGCAAAGGCAACCAGAGAAGATCTGCAGATGAAAGAGCCTTCCGATCCTAGAAGCACTGGGTAAGGATTAGCCTCCCATGACTGGCACTTAAGTAGCCTGATGACTTCCAGCTCTGGACAGTTAAAAAGACCATCACATAGAAGAAACATCCACTTTGATCCTTAAACACAAAATGGACTTATGACAAGGATAGAACTTATAATTTAAATATGACTGACTACTGTTGATTTAAACTGGTTATATCTCTTATAGAATCATATATGAATATACATAAATTCCAGACAAAATCACACAAAAATCTTTGCATTTCTATTCCTGACAGGCATGTATTGATCCTCACAGAAAAATAGAACTACCTCTGTTTTTCATATGAGACATATAATTATACCCACACAATTTGTATACTTTTGTTAAGAATAAAAGAGTAACTATGTTCAATAAGTTATTGAAGTTTAATATAAATTTCCTGTGATAAGCAGAATGCTCCTTCAAGGATATCCATTTCCCAATCCCAAGAACTAAAGAGTATGTTAGATTATATGCCAAAAGATTTAATGAAACTTTTAAACCTTAAAATGGAGAGATAATTCTGGATCATTTTAATGGGTCCAGTAAAAAAGCCCTTAAAGTTGCTTCCAATGGGGAACCTGGAGATATCTGAAGGGTAAGGGGGTCTTAAACCCACTATTGCTGAGAGGAAGGGGAGATGGAAAGCATGAGAAGGAATGTGGGCATCCCCTAGGAACAAAGATCAGCCCTCAAATGACAACTAGAACCACAACTGGTAAGGAAATGAGGACCTCAGTCGTACCACTACAAGAAACTGAACTTGGCCTACCCTCTGGATAAGTGTGAAAACAGGTCAGTCTCAGAGCCTCCAGACAAGAACTCAGTCCAGCTGACAGCAGATTTCAGTCTTGTGAAATACTGAAGAGAGGACCCAGCTAAACCACAGTGTATGTATAGAACTGGGAATAAATAAATTTGCACCATTTTAAGCCGCTAACTTTGTAGTGATTGTTATGGCAGCAATAGAAAACTAATAAATTCTCAAATGTCAGTATGCTAAATTACAATAATCTATGGTTCTGAAACACAATAATCACTGAAATACTTCAAATTCCACATTCCCAGGACCAATTCACAACTATCAAATGTTATCATTTATAATGAGTAAAGGGGACATTTCTAGTTATAATTACCAGGTACTTTTAAAGATGCTATCTAAGACTAATATAATGATATCTGTGTAAGTATCCGTTTCAACATTAACAACTTAATAGTTCAAATAGATGATCACCTTGTCAAGTCTTCTTGAACTTGTTTTACCAGTCTGGTGTAGTGCACATTAGGAATACCTCTCATTCATTATATACTTAATGTATGTTATTAGAGTCATGTTTATTATAACTTTTTATTTGTCACATTAACAAGAATATTATTATACGTAAATGAATCAATATTTAGAAAAATGTTGGAATATAAATGATGTCAATGTTTATAGGCCTCAAAAGTACAAACAGTGCTAAGGCAAAAATCACCTATATTTTTAGTATATACATGCATAAAACCAATAATATTGAGTTACTTTTTAACAGGACTTTATTGGTATGATGATCACATTTTGGTATTTATATTTCTTAAATTAGTAGCTCAAAGTTACATGTAACTTTATTGCAAGAAGTTACAGTTCCTCCAGTTCCTGATCTGCAAAACACATGCTTTAGGGCATTCCAAGTTTAACCTGCTCCAGCCAATTTTTCTGAGTTACAACAAAGCCAAAAAAAAAAAAAAAAAAGGCGGGGTAGAGGAGGGATTTTTCCAGAGACTCTAGAATATAACAAAATCTGGATTTGGAAATGAGCACTTACTTTTTCTGAGTTCTTTCAGCCAACCTTGCAATCTCTATAGCTGCCTTCCTTGCTTCAAAATCTGCCCTTTTTATTATCTCTCCAGTCCCTCGGTAGCCAAGCTCCACCAGCTGGCGGGCCAGGCTTTCATCCTAAGGAGAAAATCAATTAATAGATGTGTGAGCAAGTGAGATATTTTCTCCAGGGTATACCAAGGAGTTGTTTTAAATGACAAATTAAATGTTTTGTCTTAAAATGAGACACAAGCTATTAGATATGAAAAGCTAGCTTTCTAACAATGCATTTATACACATCTGATTCCGTCTGCCCTTGACCATGTTTATGAGACTGAAAAAAATCAAACAATGTTAACCACTAAATTTTCTTTAAAGGGTTGGAAGACAAAAGTCTGTAGGTCTTTAATCAATTTATGAGACCAACAGTAGACAATTAATACAGTATCTTTAAAACAATAAAATTAGAAACAATAGTGCTCATAGAAGACTAAAAATCAATTGCACAAAAAGAGAATAGGGTTGTTTTCACAAAGTTCAATTTTTCAGACTTACTTCCTTGAAGTCAATTAACTGATGACAGAATATTATAACTTCAAATACAGCTAAAGAGGAACAGATGAATTTCCTACTTAACTATAAAGATATTGTTTCCATATAATGTTGGTAACAATAAAAACAGTAAAGTAGACACCCAAGAAGATAACCACAAAAAGCTTCAAGTTGAAAAGAAAATTTTTTCCCCATAATATTTTTAGGCCTTTTATATTTCAGTTACTTGAAGAATTATCTCATATATTTTTGTCATATTCAAAGAGAATATTTGTTTTCCTATTATTTGAAGAGGTATCATTTTACATGAAGTTACTGCCATAAAGCATTATATATAAAAAATATTTATCTAATACTCCTCATCATCTTAAATAAAATATATTTAAAATAATAATTAAAGCAGAATATAGACCTTTTATTAATATATCACTATTGAATGCATAAAGTGTCTAACAAATATATGAGACACTTAAGAGACTTGGTTTACAATTGATTTCAACCTATAATGGCTTTTTTCAGGTTATAACTGTTAAACAAAACCAAAAAAATTAGATACTAGAAACCAGCTACTTTCCTTTATGAGCACCCACGTAGCAATGTGCGTACATTGCCAAGCTATTACAATGCAAACCACCAGACCTTTTGGCTTGTTTCTGAAATATTCTGCTTAATATGCTATATGTGTTAGTGTGAACCACAAAACTGAGCAAATGCCTCCACCTAGTGGAACTAACCTTCAACAGAAAACACAATGCAGACTGGGGTTTGGTTTACAAAAGTGAATGGATTTCTTTATTTGAATTATTTTTTAAATTTTTCTTAAATATATTACTAATAGAGCTTATAGAAAGGATTCAGTTCAGCAATACTGTAGTATTCTTCCATGGGAATATAAATTCCTCAAATTCAATATAAAAGTTTCTGTAATAGAGACCATTAAAGTTTCTGTATTTATTTTGTAGATGAAATGAATTTGATATCCTTATGTGCCTTACCTGGATCACACAAACTCATTTGGGTTGTTTTGTAACCAGCAGAATTAATCTCTGCTAACAAATGGGCAAAAATCTATTGAGAAAACAGGCAGAAAGTCAGCCTTGGTGGCTTTGTATACCATTATCATGCTCTAACTGGTTGAATCACTATTCATCCCTCCACCATGACAACACTTCTTGCAAGCTAGTCAAAAGCAAAACTACCAGCTCAAAAGAAGCACAATGCTTAAGATTATCCTAGGGATATGCTCCTTTGGGAGAGGGGTGGAATTTGGTTTAAAATTGAATCTTGACTTGAAAATTCTAACCCAACTTTTTTCTCCAACCCTCAAAATAATGTCTTTCAGGAATACGAAGAAAGTCTCATTTAATGCCAACAGTTCCCCTATTACCAGTATCAAGAAAAATTTTCTGCCTCTTGTAAGGTGGATTTATTTGAAACAGAAGATAAAATCAGAAGGTTCACTGAAAGTTTTAAAATTCAGTACATTCTTTCTCCACTTTCTGTCCTGGGATTCAGAAACACAAAATCTATGATAGAATGATAATTGCCAGTCACCCACCTCGAAACAAAATGGGTGCTGTTGGTTTCATTCTATCTTGCCCTTTTTATGAAAGTAATAAGATTATTGTAGAAAACTCTGAGGCATACTGACACAGCTCCCTGGCCACTAAGCCCACAGCTGGCTTACTGTTCCCTTCCAAGAAGCAGCAGTGGATTGGTGGAACAGTATAATGTCAGCCCTAGTGGACTGGAGCTCTCTGGGCAAGCACTGGTGAAGGCCATGTAGACGTGGCAGTCCTAAGACTCTGGGAGTGCCTGTCACTCTTAGGCAGCTAGGCCTGGACATGGTATGGTTACCTGCTGGGGAAGCCCAATCCACACAGCACTGCAGCCCACATCCTGCAAAAATAGACCAGCCCATAACCTCAACCTCCTACTTTGTGATCCAAGGTGAGAAAATGGAAGTGTGGCAGACCTGAAGAATGAAGTTGAGACTCTGGAGTTGCCAATAGCATTAGTACATTTCCAAACTCTAATTAGCATAAATTTGAACCCAAGTCCATGTAAATAGCAGTGACCCAAGTCCATGTAAGTTCCTGGACTAGCATACTCAGACAATTCCTGAACTGGCATACTGATCCCTCTTGTACTGCAAAAGTCTGTTCCCATTTCTATTCTTCAATGAATCCCACACTCTTATATTCACTCATCCTGGTCTGTGGGTTTCATTCTTCCAATTCATGAGACAATGAGGGTGAGCTGCTGGGGTCTGCTGCAACACGGGAGGGCTTGGCCTGCCATTAAGGGCTGCAATACCTCTTGGCTGCAGAGGCCTGCAGCCTTACACAGAACCCACCTGCCAGCAGAAGCACAAAAAAAAATGGAGTTTCGTATCTCAAAACTCTGGTTTCAGTACCACAAACATATCACACATTGATAATGTCATCCATTATCTTTCCAGAGATGATCACTGACATCTTGGGGTACCATCTTTCAATCCTTCCCTCTTAATGTATGTATTGGTTATGCTAGATTTCTTTGAACAAAATCATGCTATGCAAAGTTTCTCATGGCCTACTGATTTGACATTTAATAATGCATCTTGAACACCTTTTCATTCAATAATAATAAAATAAAATTTTAGCTACCACACATTTCATAAACTCTGTGTGCACAAGTATTGTGTGTAGTTCACTACTGTGGCTTTAGCTCCTTGCCTTCATCTGACAGTGAAAATGATTGAATCTTCACTTTGATTTTATATTGCTTTAATTACCAGTGAGGTTCACCATCTGTTCTTACAGATGTTATTGGTCATGTATATTTCTTCTATTTGAATTATCTGTTTTGAATTGTTAAATGAACCCTTTGGTCATTTATTCTTTATTTAGAAATACTTTGGACATATATTAAATGTATTAACTAAATGCATGCAAAATATCTGCAAATATTTTTTCTAGGTCAATGTTTTCCTGTAACTTTATATAGCTTTGTGTTTATACCTAAATGTTTAGAGCATTTGAAATATATTGTGGTGTCTGGTGCTTCTATTTTTATTCAAATTTCTTTACTTCCAGAAAAGACAGCTGTGACATTAATTGTTGAAGACTGCTTCCTTTCTCTGCTAACTTGAAATTATACATTTTTGTGTACTTACATCTCAAATACATGAAAATCTGTTTCTGGATTCTGGTCCCACTCTATTGACTGGTCTCTCTGCTCTCTCAACTGTTACAAAGGTAATACAGATACTTCTCTACCTGCCCAGGGATAAAACTTCACCACAACTCTGTCTTAACATATTTAAAGTCTTACCTTCCCTGAGCTACCTGCTTCCATGAAGAGTCGCTTGACTCAGGGAGGTCAGAGAGTGTTGGAAAACAAGACATATTCAACTAGCATTTTATATTGATTGTGGAAATCTAGATAATTTGAAACAGCAGGCATCCTGCTATCAAAAAACATATAACATTTTTTGAATAAACCTGTTGGAGATAGGTTCTCTAGAAAACAGATTTGGGAATGTAGGTTTATGTGCAAAAGGTCTACTGGAGAGTTTCTTGGAATTTGCCATTCTGTGAGGTTGAAAGAAGCAGGATTGGGCAGTGGGATGATTCACAGCAAGGCCTCAGCAGCTCTGGAGATGGGCTGGCCCTGCAGAGTTTTCCTAAAGTGAAGTAAGGTGACCAGAACAGACCTTTATAACCTCATAATAAACAGTAATTTAGATAAGAACTGCCCTAAGAAAGGGTATGACTTTGGAAAAGTTAAATGTTTTAGATGAATAGTCATCTAATCAGTCTAGTTAGAAGTTTGTCAATTTTATTGGTAGTCAGTGAAGCAACTTTTTATGTCTTTGATCATCTCATTATTTTTTCCTTTCCATTTCATTGATTTCTGCTGTTTGTCCTTCTATCTATTTATTTGGGCTTAATTTACCCTTTTTTCTAGCCTGTCAAAGTAGACACTAAGAACATTATTAGATTTTTCTTCTTTTCTTCTATAAGTTTTTCAATCTCTAAAGTCTTCACTAGAACTCCTTAAGGTGTATCGAACAAAGCTAATACATTTCATTTCCATTTTATTCAAATGAAAATATCTTCTATTTTACTTTTCTAATCTCTTCTTTGATCATGAGTTATTTAGAACTAAATGCTTAACACCCAAATATCTGAAAATTTTTCAGGTTTATTTCTATAATTGATTTCTTTTTTCATTATGTTATTAGACAACAGACTTATGATTTCAATATTTTTAAATACATTTCTTTTGTTTTATAACCCAGTATAGGCCTCATGTGTATTTGAAAAGAACATGCATTCTGTTGGTTTTGTGTGTACTAGTCTATAAATGCTAATTAAATCAAGGCAAATGCTAGTCCTCTCCAGGCTTTCATGTCACTGCAGATTTTCTATCTTCTAGTTTGGGCTGATCAATTACCAAAAAAAGAAACTCGACACCTCCAGTTACAATTGGGGATATAACTATTTCTTTTCATTCTTAACCAATTTTGCTTTATGCATTTTGAAGATCTGTAGTGAAGCACATTACACTAAACACTAAAATATTTATTATGATATCTTGGTTAACAGACTCATTTATATGTATATGAAATGTCCTTATTATCCCTGAAATATTGTTCTGAGCTCTAATGTGCCTGATATTAGTAAAGTCATTCCAAGTTTCTTTTAATATGTATTTTTATAGAACATATTTTTCTATCCTTTTACTTTGAATCTATTTAATCTATCAATATGTTTATATTAAATTGTGTTGTTTACCTTTAAGCATATATAGATCTGAAACTTTTAGCTATTCTCATAACCTCTGTCTTCTAATTGAGCCTTTGAATCACATTTACTTTAATTTCCAGTGTGGATGGGTCTTAACCTACTACTTTGTTATTTTTTATTGGCTTTATTTGCTTTGATTTGGGGAGGAGGTCTTTCTATTGGAATGAGTCCTTTTTTTTAAGTATTCCATGTATCTCCATTATGGGATTATTAGTTATGTCTCTGTTTTAGTTTTCAGTAACTGCTCTAAAATTTACAATAGGAATTATTAGCATATTGCATTCTACCTTCAATAATATTATACCATTACATATATAAGAACCCACTACAACATTACCCTCTCCCATCCTTCATGCTATTGTTGTCTCACACAGTTATCCTTTGGTATCCATGATAGATTGGTTCCAGGACCCCTTGCAAATATCAAAATCCATGTTGCTCAAGTTCCTTTTGTAAAATGGCATAGTATTGCATATACACATATCTTCCCATGTACCCTAAATTATCTCTAGTTTACTTATAATATTAATAAAATGTGGAAAGGCAGCAGAATACAACAGACACCAGAATGGCAATATGTAAATCAATGGTTGTGCAACTGATGTGATTCTGCAATCTGTATATGGGGTAAAAATGGGAGCGCATATCCCACTTGAATCAAAGTGTGAAATATGATATATCAAGAACTATGTAATGTTTTGAACAACCTACAATAAAAATTAATTAAAATAAATAAAATAAATAAAATAAAATGTAAATGCTCTGTAAATAGTCATTATACTGTAAATAGTCATTATACTGTAACATTCAGGGAATAATTATTTTTTTAAAAAAGGTCTGAGGCTGGGGGATAGAATGTGTGCTGTTTAGCATGTATGAGGCCCAAGTTCAATCTCTAGGACCAAAAAAAGAAAAAGAGAAAAGGAGAAAAAAGAAAAAGCCTTACAAATTCAATACAGATTAAATGCTTTTTAATATTTTCAATCCATTATTGATTGAATCTGTGGATGGCAGATCCTGCAGATATGGAGAGTATTTTACGTCCATATGATAAACCACAGAATGTCATTATTTTTTCTTTAAATAATCTCAAAAGAAATTTAAAATTAAGAAATAAAATATTTTTATTCACCTATTAGCCTTTCCAGTGCTATTCATTCCTTTGTGTAGATCCAAGTTTCCTGTTAATAGATGCTTTCCTTCCACCTGAAGAACTTTAATGTTCCTTGTAGTATAGACTTAAAATAATAAATTTCCCTGGCTTTTGAATTGAAACTATTTATCTCATCTTAATTTTTTACTTTTTTTGCTGGGATATAATCTTCTAGGTTGACCTCTTTATCTCTTTCTTTCTCTTTCTTTTCTTTCTTGGTCTTTTAGTACTTCCAAGATGCCATTCTGTTGTCTTACAATTTGCAATGTTTTTGAGAAGTGTCCAGTGATTTCTGTCTTTATTTTTTTCTATAATGTGTCATTTTATTTTGGTTACTTTTAAGATTTTATCACTGGTTTTCATGATTTTATTAAGATATTCCTTGATGTGGTTTTCTTTGTGCTTATTTTGCCTGGAATTCAATAAACTTTGTTTTTATTTTTCATAAAGCTTGGAGATCTGTTGGCCATCATCTTTCAAGTGTATTTTATTCCATCCTTCCCTCTATTCCTTTTGGACTCTGTTTGCATTCATATTATTAGCATCTGATATTAACCCATGTGCCTGAGGCTCTGTTCATTTTTGTTTAGCTTATGTCTTTTATTATTATTACATTGTTTATTGCTGAGTTGTTTTAGCTCAATCTTAGATTTCTTTACTAAATTCATTTATTTGTTATTATAGGACTTCAGCTAATTTTTCTTATATTTTCACTGTAGATAATCATATTACCTTTTATAAACAACATTCAGACTTCTTCCAAATATTTATAGCACTTTCCTTAAATTGCGCTGGTCAGAAGTCAAGAAAAATACAAATGAATTAATCCATTCAAAGCTAAATAGACTACTGGGAGGTGGGACCCAGTTTGAAGAAGTAGGTCATTGGGGTCATATGCTGGAATGGTTCATCTTCTTCCCAGCCCCTTTCCCCCTCTTTTCTTTCTTTCCCCCCTCCACCTCCTTCTTTCTCCCTCCCTCCCTCCTTCCCTCCTTTCCTCCTTGCTGCCAAGAGCTGATCAGCTTTCCTCTACCACACCTTTCCACCATAATGCTTCTGCCTTGGAGCCAACCAATCATGGACTGAGACCTCTGAAACAATGAGCCAAAATAAATCTTTGCTCCTTATTCTTGTCAGGTATTTTGATCATAATGACAAAAAGCTGACTAATACAATACATTTCTGGATTCATTTTAAATTTTTTCATTCAGTTCATAAGTAAAATTAGTCTTTTGTTTTCTATTTTGTGTTACCTTTTTCTGAATCAGTATACAAGTTCTGTGGGATTGATATGGCTTGAGTATGAGCCCACAGTAAGCAGCATATAGTTCACAGTGGTAGGCTAATAGCACAATCAACATGTGAGACTGGGCTGGTCACTCCCAGAAGTGATGGTAAGTTTACCTGGCTTAAATCCTTGGATAGCTAGTCTCTAAACCAGGCTTAGACTGTATCCCAAGGTAAACTCAGAGAGACAGACACAAGCCATAGCAAATTTCAGCAAAGAGTAAGGGTTAGATCTGCAACACCCAGGAGTTTAAACAGTGATCAGGCAAGTCCCAAAGCCTATCACATGGACCTATATAAGAAGAAAGGCAAACCACAGCCTTGTATTTCTACTGAACATGGCAGCTGTCCCCACCCATCCAGATCAGCTATTCCATCTAACCAAAAAGCCTCTCGCAAAACATTGTCCAACTGCTGAATTACCAACTGGCTAAGAAATACAACTAGCTAGGAAAGATATGCCATGCAACTGGAAACTAAAAGAGAGCAAGAGTAGCTTTTCTTCTGTATATGAAAAAAAAAAAACAGCTTTAAGTCAAAAACTATAAAATGAGAAAAAATGAGCATTATATTAAGGGATCAATTCATCAGGCAGATATAATAATCATAAATATATGTACTATATATATATATATATATTGAAGCATCTAAGTATATAAAGCAAATATTAAAAGTTTTAAGGGAAAGTTAGATTGCAATAAAATATAAGTAGCAGACTTAAATACCCCCTCTTCAATAATGAACAGTTCATCCACACGGAAAATAAAAATAATAAAACATTGGACTTGGATTCTACTGTAGACCAAATGGAAACACAATATATCAAAACCTATGGTAACCAGAAAAAGCAAAGGTGGAAAGGAATATTAAAGCAACAAATTCCCACTTACAAGATCTAATCATTATGGAAATGGAAACTGAAAACACAATGAGATATCACCTCACATCTGTCAGAATTACTACTATAAAAATAACAAAAGATACATTCTGCCAAGGATGTGCAAAAATGTATACCTACACTTACTTGATTGGAATGAATTTAGTGTAGCCATTATGAGAAAACTACACAGAGGTTCCTCAAAATACTAAAAATTGAGCCACTGTATGATCCAGCTATTCAACTTCTTATTTAAGATTTGAAATCACTATGTCAAAGAGAGGTCTACATTCAAATGTTCATTGCTGGTATTCATAATATCCTAGTTAGGGAATCCACCACCTAAGCATTTATCAAAGAATGAATAAAAATATGTCCTATATATACACAATGGAATACTACTCACCTGTACAAGAAAAACCTTGTCATTTGTAACAGCATGGAAGAACTGATGAACATCATGCTAAACGAAATAAACCATGCACAGAAAGACAAGTATCATTTGTTTACTCTTCCGTGTGGAATTTAAAGCCAGACTCCCAGAAAAAGAGAGGAGAATGATGATTACCAGAGCTGGGAGGCCTGGGATGGAGAAGAGAGTAGGAGATGGTTGTCAAAGAGGACAAAGCTTGAATTAGACAGAAGCAAATATTTTTTTAAGATATATTTCATAGTGGGTGAATACAGTATACAATATATTTATTGTACACTTCAAAGTTATTAAGACAAAATTTCAAATGTCACCATAAAAGTATTTGAGATAATGGTTATATTAATTTGATTAATTTAATTATTCCACATTGTATTCATAAATATTTGTTTTAATTCACATCTCCCACTGTTCCTATTCATTTTCTAACCAGTGAAGAACTGTACAGTTCCATCAATAGTGTTTCCCACCCTTTGGGTTTTGCTGAATTCCTACTCATAGTACAGGTCAGTGTGTTCCTCAGTCTTGCTAAATGTCCTGAAAATTAGCAACTGACACAAGGACAAGACTGGATTTAGTTCTGAGGTCTTTAGAAAATTGTTAATGGTGTTTTATTCCTTCATGCACTAAAATCTCCAATGTGTCCCTTTGTGTAACATCAGCAGTTTGAATGCTCAATGTTACCAGTCCTTATGTTGATACCTCTTAGTCAGACTGGTTGTCTGAAGCTCATTCACCTTACCTAACAAGAACCCATGATCAAACTGAATTCTCACATATTGATAACAATTTATTTCCTTCATAAATCTGAAAGTCAGATTTGCTGGACATAAAATCCCTTAGTCACATTTTCTTTCCTTGATTATCTTAAACAAGTGATTACAATTTGCATTGGTATAAATCCTTTGCTATTTAAAAGTCTGATTATTTCATTTGCCTTGCCTTATAAGTCACTTGCTAGTTATAACTAGATATCTATATGACTTTTTTCTATGTAGTTCAAATAATTTTACTAGAGTATGTGTCTTGGCATCGGTCGTACTGGGTTAAAATTGTCAGGTACTAAGTATGTTAAGCCAATGTATAGATTTTTTTTTAAGTAACTTCGTTTTATTTATTAATTTATTTATTTATTTTAGTGTGGCACTGAGGATCAAACCCAGTGCCTCACATGTGCTAGACAAGCGCTCTACCACTGAGCTACAATCCTAGCCCCCAATGTGTAGTTTTAATCTCTTACGTTGTTCATTTCAAAATGTTTTTCTTGAATTATACTTTTTATATTGTTCTGTTTCCTTGCTCAAATTTGAAATACTTCTTCAAGGACATCTATGAACAGGTACTTGATCTTCTGTCTTCAATAATTAGTTTTGCTTAAATCCTTTATCTCTTTCTTCATATTTTTAATATTTTAAAAATTTCCTCCTTTCCACCTTGTATTTCCTTATGATATCGCCTGTTGGGTTTATCCATTCTTCTGTTTCTTTTAGTTTAGTTTTCACTTCTAAAGACTTCCTTTGGCTCCTAATTCTTTCCTGAATTGTCACATTACTTTTGAAGTTTTTCATATGTATATCATTTTCTCAATGCCTTTAGTTTGATTCGAAATAAAAGTCATAGCTTTGTACACGGGTCTTTATGATCTGCTTCCTTTGTCTAGAGGATCTTATTCTGCTTCTCATTCTCACAGTAATTTTAAATGAGCTTTGACCTCAATGCTTCTTTATAGATCATTTCCAGTTTCACTGAACTTTCAGAAGATATGGCTCACAGAATTTTGCTTTCATTTTGTTTCAATATAATCCTTCAAAATATGGCACTTGCTTTCTGATATTTTCTTTTCTTTTTTAAATTCTTTTATTCTCTTACTTTTACCTCAACCTCCTCTTTCAAATTTTCTCTCTACTATCTGTATCCTTCTCAATATTGATTCCACTCCTACCAGCCCCTCAGCACTGTAGAGCACCAACCAAAAGGGGAGGTAGTTTCAAAAGCTCCCAGGACAGCAGACTGTCCATCTTGTTTATATGCATCTGGGAACCTCTGCACTCATCTATTGATGGAATGGCCAAAGCCCCCTCAGAGTCAGCTGCTCTTCTCAAACTGTACCACTGTCCTTCCACTGAATCCCTATTGTCCTTTTGGCAGCTTTCTTGGTGTGGGACTCTTTAGATTCCCATTGTTTTGTTTGGCTTTTCTCCTGCATGGATGCTGATGCCTTCCAATTGTTATACCTGTGGATGGTTGTTTCCATCTGCCTTTATATTCAGATTCTCAGGAATAACACTCCCTTATTTTTGTGTAAATTTTGCTCTCCAACTGCTCTTGGCTTCTGGATCATCCTGTTCTCCTTGATTTCTCCTACTTTTCTGACCCCCTCCTTCTCCTTCTCCTTTGTGCATGCCATTTCCATGTCCATGCCTCAAATAATGGTTGCTCTTCCACATTTTGTCATAAGCCCCATTCTTGTCTCACTCCGCATACTCTACTTGTGAATCCTTCCTACTTCCACTCATCCTACCTGTAGCTTCTGAAGTCAATGTAAATAAAAGTTGAATAGAACTTGCTGTAAATACACAGAATATAGATGTTAGGGAACTGTTTGCGATACACACTGAGACACTGAGGAGGACATCAGGTTCTTAATATTTTAACTTTACCATTATGATAAGGTTTTAGAAGTATTGAGAATACAGTATTCTTGGTTACTTCACCTCTAATCAAAAGAACTCATATGCATGAGGAAATTAGATATTTTTACATAGAGGAAAGCACTGCTATGAACTTACTGAAGGAAAAATTTAAGATTCCTCTTAAATGGAGAGAAGCTAATGTAAATGCCAGTTTTTCCCCAGTGGATAAACAAAAGACTGTACATGATTCTAAATATATATGAATTAAGATTTTTCACAGGGAACAGTATTTTGGTGCAATAAAAATGGAAAAATACAATGGATGATTGTTAGTTTGACTTATCATATAATCATGATAAATTATGTTACTGTATTTTCCTTAGAGTTTTGCCTAATCAATATCTGCTAAATAATTTTAAGGTTATATACAAAAAAAATTATTTTCTAAATAATTAAAAGATAATTCTTTAACTGAAACAGTAAATGATTTAATCATGAGTGGAAACCAATTGTCTGGGAAATTTTTAAATAATTCTATAACATCCCTGTATCCCTTACCTGAGAAAAGAAATTCACTTAGGACAAATATTTTTCCAGTGGTCAGAGGCAGCCACTGAAATGAAGGGACTATGTTTAGTCAAATGGAAAGATTGCCAAGAAAGAACTTGGAAAATTGTAATATAATAATTTTGCCAAAGCTTTTCAACTGTTTGTATATTGATTTAGGGGATTAGTTTAATTGGGTTAGATAATACTAATTTCCAGAACAAATATTGTTATTTGGGTTAGCAAAGATAAGTCTAATTGCTGATATTGTGATAAAGTTCTTTGAATGTTTTATTGCTATTTAGTAAAACAAGCAAAGCATGGTCTGCATTAAATAAAGAGCTTCTTTTATCCTCCTGAACCTCCTTTTCCCATCCTCCAGCTCATCACATAATTAACCTGTGTCAGTCTGTATTTTCCCCGATTTTTTTCTGACCAAGTATCATATTAAAAACAGTACTTGGGGCTGGAGATGTGGCCCAAGCAGTAGCACGCTTGCCTGGCATGAGCGGGGCACTGGGTTCCATCCTCAGCACCACATAAAAATAAAATGTTGAGTCCAGCAAAAACTAAAAAATAAATATTTAAAAAATTCTCTCTCTCTCTAAAAAAAATCCACATAGTACTTATTATATTCACAATGATAAGTATATTTATATACTTATCATTGTCTGAGAAGTTAAATGATTACAAAGAGGTCAGGTTCACAGCAGCAAAGAGCTGGCAAACTGAAAAGGGAAAATTTTAAAAAATAAAAGAATTTACTTACAAAAAGATGAACAGAATTCATAAAAATCAGCATGGACTGATAAAGCATTCTTGGGTTAGCAACAGTGGGAAGCCATTAACACCACTAGGCAAAAAAGAAGATGGGAGAGGAAGCAATATCTAGAACAGGGAAGTGCTGCCAGACCCTGGAAAGAGTGCTGGAGCTGATGGAATGAGAGGCTGGCCAAACATAAGGAATGCAGCCAATTCCAAACCACAGCCAATAGGGAGGTGGCAGGGAATAAATCCTCTAACCACTCTCACCCAGCCTCTGATCTCCTACTGGTATCTCCTGCTGTCTGAAACCTACCTAAAGCCAAAGGGCCTGATTAATGTCCACCAACATCAGCTGCCAGGAACATAGACACAGGATCCAGCACAGATAACATGGCAATTTTAAATGAATCATTGCTACTAATTTTTATGGCAACTAACTGATAACTTGGCAATGGGAGAATATACTACTCAATAAAGGAGTAGACAGTACTAACTGTATTCTTGAAAAATGCTAAGAAGGTAGATTTTAAGTACTTTAATCACAAAAAATAATAATTATGTGAGGTAATTATGTGTGTTAATTAACTCTAGCTATTTTATGATGTATACATAGTTCAGAACAACACATTGTACATGAGAAATACATATAATTTCATTTGTTGATTTTTTAAAAAATTGTTTTTCAAAATTATTCCATTAAACCAAAGTTAATTGCTGATGAGGGAGGGAGACAAGGATTACCTCACAAAGCATAATCCATAACTCATGACACATGCTCGCCATACAGTTGAAGGAATTCTAAAAGAAGTCCACTCGTTTCTATGTGTCCTAAGTAGGCAATTAACTTGCATCCACAAAAAGTATTTGAGAATTTAAATAGAGCTAATAGCACTTTAAAAGTTGTAATTAATACATATATTCCTGCCTTAATATCACTGTTCAACTAAATCTTCATCTCACTTTTTATAAAATTACAATAAGAATATGGCTAACCAATACCAACTTAAAAACGAATTTATCATTCTCCTCAAACCAAGTTAGCATCTTCCATTTTAGAGACCTTTAAAGTTCTGACTGATGATACACAAAGTATTAATTTCTGATCTCCAAACAACAATAATATTTTGTTTTTTGCTCTCATGAAAAACTGTGACAATTTAAAAAAAACTGAAACGTTTCTCAGTGATACTAGGCTTAAATGTAATAATGTTCCACACATGCTTCAAAGATTTTTTTTTTCCTATCTAGTTGATTATTGTGTACATTTACCTTTTTTATTTAAACATTCAAAAATTTGAATGCAGACATTGTTTTGAAGCATTCCTTTTGCCCTTCATTTCAGTGTCTCAGATGCAAGGCATAAAACTGACTTTCAAGACTTTAAAATATTATCTATATAAAACATTTAAAAGTTGTTGATGAAGCCAAGAGTTGTGTTGGAAATTCCACCTACATTTATTTTAAAAACAGACAATTTCAGGAAGAACAAATCACTTATCCAAGGTCCCACAACTTGTTTGGGGTACAGGTACTAGAATTAGATGTTTCTGTTCCCTTAAAATTATTTTCATATCTACCAAATGAATGTGTTTTGAAGGATAAGCACTTTTCAAATCTGTAGTCCACGTTTAAGTGAAACTCCACCCATCTGAATTGGGGAGTCCAAAAATTTCAATGGGCAAAACTACCTTATTCCAGATTAGAAATGTGGAGAGTTTTGGTTACAGGGGTCAGGTTCTTTCCAGACTTGATGAGCTTTGGCGCCACATAGTGGCGCTTGTTCTCTCTGCCATTAATTGAGAGGTGGCGGTTCTGCATCACTTCCAGGACAGCCGAATCCCCTTAATACCCATTTAATCTGCTAGGTTGGGGACGATTGGCTGGGAATAGATAGGGTTTGAGGAACTCACTGGCCACCTCCCAGCTTCACATGACCTACTGCAGCCCAGATTTTCCCGCCGATCCGGGTTTTCTCCGCTCCGGACAGGAACTGTATCCTGCACCACCCTCCCTTTAGCGGGAGTGGATGGGATGCTGGGCAGAAGAGTGTAACCCAGTAAGTCCGGTTTCGCACTTTTTTTCCCCCTTGCATTTTTACTATCAGCATTAATCGCGATTATCAACTGTATAACACAGAGACAGGAATATACCGGCACAACTACCAGCGACTAGTAGGGATGACGGTAAGGCGGGGAGCAGGTGTTTCAAGGACCCAAATACCCAAAATAATATCAAATGAACTAGGTTGATGTTGCCAGTTGTCCTGGAAACATACTGTCTTCTGCTCCTTTAACAAAGGAAAGCGAAACGGTCGGCGTTCTGAGTTAAAACTCTCGGCAACTCTCCTTTCTCAAAGTAACTTTGGAACGGGACTGGGTCAGGAGGAGGCAGAAAGCCGAGATGCAGAAATTCACAAGAGTCCCCTGCATGCGTACGTGCACGTGCGAGTTTCTGCGCTGGGTGACTCGAGAGGCCCAAGTTCCGCCAGGACAGGGCACTGCAGGGCAGGCAGGACCTGCGACTCACCTCGGCAGGTGTTCTGCGCGGCTGCCCCGCGGCCGCCGAGCCTGACGTTTGCGCAGTCCACCGCCAGGGGGCGAACAACCCCACGACGCGTCCCATCGCCCAGGGACCTAGGGACGCGAAGGCGGCGGACTCTGCCGCGCCGCTGCCCTTACCTCCAGGTAGTACAAGTCCACGGTAGTGATCTGCGAGTCGAGGAAATCTTCGTAAGTGTTGAACTGAGTGACAATATTGTCCACGGCCATCAACGCCTCGTCCTGATCCATCGCGGTTGCCTTGGCCAAAGCGTCCCTAGCGACAGAATCTCGAGGGCAGGATCAGGAAGTTCCACCCACTTGGCTCCATCCAATCAGTTGGAGGGGGGTTGAGCTCTGAACGTTAATCCCGCCCCCATGTTTTACTACTGGGTTTCAGGTTCCCGCCTAACTCTTGGGAACTAGGTTAACTTACCCGCTCCAAATCCAGGGGCGGTATCAGTCCACTGACTCACACCTGGGGGAAATGTGGAACAAGGGGACAGATGCAAATGACAAGCCAAGTTAAAGAGTATGACGCTGCCAGGATGTTTACACAAAACGTTATGAATAAGTTCTTCCAATCATAGTCTAAAACCACCTTAAGCAGTACAAAAATATAAAAGTATTTTTCAAGGAGAAAGAGTATCTCAAAAGTCTAGGAAAATGGTCTTGTGACCAAGGCCACATTAATGACCTTTTTGAATTATTTTTTAAATTGTAACTCAAATCTCAGTTATCAATATCGAGTGCAAAGAACCATTTACGAATTTCCCAAACGAAAGAATCTCAGCAATAATATCTTTGAGCCCCAAGTTATTACATTTTAATTTTTTTTTACTATAAATTTCAATAAGCACACAATGAAAAACCTTGCTCTGCAGAACCAGCTTTTTTAAAATAAATACCTGTGGAAACTTAAAAGGTCAAGGGTTTTACTCAAGATTTTCTTTTTCCTTTAGAATAAAGTTTTTCATTTTTTAAATATAAATGTAAAGGAATCCAACAAGCAGCTGTCAAAACTTTTTCAGAACTTATTATGGTTTTTAATGTTTTTCAAATCATCTTTGAGAATTTAACACATAGTTTTCTTTCTAAATATTTATGTAATTGATTTAGAAAATTTTCACAGATGTGCTAAAAAATATTTTAATAAAAAATCTCAGAAGGTTAATTTCACTTTTGGTTAGCTTATACAATTTTAAAAGTTCATCTCAAATATCAGGATGTCTATGAAAGTGTAAATTTTAAGTAATACAGACACAAGGATCTCTATAATATTACTAACCTTTAGTTAATAATTGTATCCTAAAATGTTTTAAAAGGCATTTGGTACCTTATTTTTAAGTGCATTTTAATCATTAAATTTGAGGAAATAGAAACATCACACATAACACAACAGCTGTAATAAAAATAGTAACATCAATATTTGTTGAGTGCTCACTGCATACCAGGCTCACTGCATGACAGGCCCTAAGTGTCAAAAATCATTGTACTTAGCTGGTATTTACATTAAAAGTAATAACCACCAACAATTTGATAGCATCTCATACCTGAAAAGATATAGTAATTTGAAAAGCCAAGAATGGAGATGAAATCCATGTTCCTTAAAAGATTCTAATAGGTGACAAAGATTTCATTATTCTCTATTATCTAGAGTGTTCTATAAGTCCTTCCTAAAAGATTCATATTCTGAGTTAACTGAGCACATGGAAAAGCTTTAAAAAGATTCAGCCACTTATGTACAGAGAATATAAATATTTCCTTTAGTCCAAAAATATTTTATACAACCTTATCAATGTGGCAGTCCTGTTTTAAACATTTTATATGCATTATCTCATTTAATCTTCAAGATACACTCACTGGGGATATAATACTAGTATTTTTCTCAAAATAGAAGCAGAATGAATTTAAATGACTTAGCTAAAGTCATTAAAGTTCCAAAGACAAAACACATACTCACACACACACACACACACACACACACACACATACACACACAATCCATTATTTCCAGTCTCACAAAAAGAAAAGGCAGAGGTAAAGAGAGGTTTTGAAGAGCCCCATAGAACTAATTACAGAAGCAGGGTTTTTGGGGGGGTGGGGTGGGGGTGGGACCAGGATACTGAGGATTGAACTCAGGGTCACTCAACCACTGAACCACATCCCCAGTCCCATTTTTTGTATTTTATTTAAAGACAGGGTCTCACTGAGTTGCTTAGCACCTCACCATTGCTGAGGCTGTCTTTGAACTTCTTTAGCCTCCTTCTTTAGCCTCCAGAGCCACTGGGATTACAGGTGTTCACCACCACACCCAGCCTGTTTATTTCTTACATAAAAAGACAAGTTGCCTTGTGACAGGGATGATGGATTGGTTCAAACATAAAGAACAAAAGGAATGGCATGTTTGGAGTTGGGCAGGTAAGAAAGATCAGATTCTATAAAGGACAAAGAAAGCAGTCAATGGTCTTCACAGTTGTGTGGGGCCAGCAAGGACAGAAGAGGGAAGGAAGCCCACTAGAGACAGGGGGAGCAGGAAGCAAAACTTTGAGTGGTAGGTTGAAGAGATACAAAATGCAACAGCTATGTCCTTGAGCAAGAGAGGACCTAAGGAAAATGGCTTCAGTTGCTGAGTGCATACTACTGAATAGAGCTCAAGCCTCCTGTTTTGAAGTCCTCCTACATCAAGATTTCATCACTTTCAAGACACAGCAAAGCATCTAGGGAATGTTTGAGTTCAGAAATCTGTAGCACTTTGATTCCAAGATCATATCTCTATATTAATAAGATGTAAGGTCACTATTTATCTATACATCCTTCTAGTAAGATCCATTCACCTAATATGATCCATTTTGATTGTGTATTTTCAGGGAAACCTAATTAAATTAACCACATGGTCAATAGCTCTTTGTTGGAGTAATCCCTAAAGCATCTACATTTAAACAATTGTGAAAATATTTTCAGTCAATGAGTCCAATGACATCTTCCAGCAAATCATCTTCACAATATTGAAAGAAAAAAATTTATAAATTTAGCCTTCTTCTACACAGAAAGGCTAGAATTGTAGAAAGTCTAACTCAATTATCTTTTTTTCTAAACTTTTGATTTAAGTTCAAAAACACTTTCAGACCTGTGCCTAAGAAATTACATGGAAGAGTGACAACAAAGAAATTAATGAGCCACAACAATTCTCTCTTTCCTATTCCGAGGTCTTTGTTATGATCAGAAAATACTTTATTTTGGATAGCATGCATTCCTACTTCAAGATCTTAAAAATATTGAATCCTGGAATTTAACACCAATCCCAGATATTCCAATCTTTGCCAACAGACAAGCAAAGATCATGTATATTTGCAACAAAACCCCAAGATGTAAGAGAGAGAAAACATATGCTCTGGAAGGAATAACAAAATATATGCCATATTTAGCTTAGTTACTGAGTTTTTTAAAAAGACACAATGTAAAAATAAAGATCATAGGCAAAATAAAGCACAAGTATCTCTTTGAAATAAACAGGCTTTGGTAAATACTTACCTGGTGGAAAGACATAAAATAATTTCAAATTAAGCTCTGTATTTCTATTCCTAAGTATTTAGCAATATTATATGATAGTTGAGAAAGTGACAAAAAACATACATTAATATGTTGACATGATATGAAGGAGAATGCCTTGCTTATTATGGAAATAAGATGCTAAACCTTCTGAGTAAGAACTTGAGGCTCTATTACCATGGACTTACTACACTACCATATTATAGGAAAGAAAAACATATGCTCAGTAAGATAAGAGATTCATGTCTAATGTTACCCAACTGCTTATGAAGTGTCTATGATTGCAGAGGGCTATTGCTTAATCCTGAGTCAAGGAGAGATCCTTAGCACTTTGTAATAATGATGACACTGAATTTACTTAAACTCTTTCTTGTGATGAGATCACTGGGCTTCCACACAGTCTCAGTTATCCTAATATGCTGGAGTTCTGGTTCCACTGCTTCTCACTGATGAAGACACAGTGCATTCAAATGTCGTAATTCATAAATTTTCTCCTTCCTTGACTTAGAGAAGAAATACAATTTAAGATGGAATTGCTCCAAGGAGTGAAGTTGACAGGTGTCAGCAGTTGAAGAAGAAGAAGAAGAAGAAAAGGAGAAGAAGAAGAGGAGGAGGAGGAGGAGGAGGAAGAAGAATAGTAGTAGTAGTAGTAGTAGTAGTAGTAGTAGTAGTAGTAGTAAACGAATACTGTGCTATGGGCTAGATGATGGGTATGATTGCCACAACCCAGTCTTTGTAACAGAGAAAATTTCAGTGGTTCTGTGAGGCACTCCTAACAACCTTACTAAAAATTCCCTCAACTTCTTTGTGTACCTGGAAATCAGACTGGACCCTAAAACGCCACTCCCCTGAGTGGCTGAACACTTAGAAAACATCACAAGTGAATAGATGGCCACCATGATTAACACAGAGTTGCCAATGTCCAGAGGATGCTCAGCACTTCCTACATCTATGCCTTTTCTCTTATTTTCTACAGTAGATTCTCTTCTCTCTTTGAAATTATACTCTCCTGTCTCAAAGCAGATAAACTTTACTCCTACTTCAAAATAAAGTAAAAGCTACCAGAGTGAATGTCCTGCTCTCCAACATATAAGCTTACTCACTGTCCTACCAACATTTTGCTTCTCCCCTTGTGTTCAAAGGAAGAATTTATGTCTTCCGATACCTTCACGCTACACTGGTTCTATCTCCTCCTTCCTTCTCAGAATTCCTCATTTTGATTATCTTCTCTCTCCCATGTTGTTATTCATCTCCTCTCTGCCCTGCACCACCCTGCACCCCTGTTTCTCTCCCCTAGCTCCTTTCCTGTTTAAATAAATAAATAATCAAGCAAGCTAATGAATCCAAGAACAACTATAGGCTATAGGATCCTCAGCACTTTAAAACAAAGCTTCTAAAAAGAGTTATCTATGATCACCATCTTCACTTCCTGTTCAACTCATTCCTACTGGTTCCATACACTGTGCCACTGAAATCGCTTTTGCCAAAATCAATTTTGACATCTTTGCCATAACAGCTTAGCCATTTTTCTGTCCGCATAATACTTGACACTCAACAGCATTTGGCCCAAGTGACTGACTACTCTCTTCAAAATTCCCTCTGACTTGCATCACATTATTTTGCCCTGAGGTTGGTTGGTATTCCATTAACTGTTTATTCTTGGTTTTCTTTCTGGATCCTTTTCCCCTTAACATGCTTTTTAAAAGTTGGAGAGTCTCAGTGTTCTTTCCTAGCCTAGGTCCTTTTCTGCTCTTCATTCTCCTTACTTGAAGAACTCACATCCATTGCTTTACTTAGATCCTATGTGCATATGGTTCCCTGATCTATAACTAGCCAGGCCACTCTCCTGAGTGTCAGACCAACTGCCTAGCAGACACACTTTGATGTATAATACGTATTAGCCTGCAGTTTTCCTCTCCCAGTCCTCCCTCCTTCAACATACTGGCTCCTCTCCTCTCGATGGTTCATGAAAGAAACCTCCAAGGCAGTCTTGATCCTTGTCTCTCCCTCATGGCTGAAATATAAGGCCTATATTTTGGTCACCCAAGTACATCTTTTGAAGGCTTTAATTTCTTTCCAAACTCATTGACATTGTTTTCTGGCCTGAACTAAATTCTGATACCTTAACTCCAAGAACAGCATCTTTTCTGGTTTCCTGATATCTCTTTGGCCTTCTCTTCAGCCCACTCTTCATGATGATGTCAGAATGATTGCTTAAAAATACTAATATGCTCTTATCTTGTCCCTCTTAGAACCCTTTATTAGCTTTCTATTCCCCTTAGGATAAAGTATTATTTAATTTGGTTTGGTTTGGTTTGGTTTGGTTTATAACATGATTTTCATGACCTTCTGCATTTTGGCTTTCATCTAGTGCTTTCTGGTCTCACAGGATACATGTTCCAGCCACACCAGATGCCTTTCAGTTTCCAGAGAAGCCACCTATTTTTGTCACCAGGTCTCAAAAATGCTGTCATGCAGTTCCCTCTATCGAGAATATTCTTTCATAGTACACATTTTTTTATTCACCTATTAGTTCCCTATTATACATAGAATTAGAGAGAGGAAGAGGGAGATATAGAAGTTAGTATGTGTGTATACACATACACACACACACACACACACACACACATATATATATATATATATGTGCTCTTGATAACCCACACATCCACTATTTGTCATTAATATCTTGTGTATAATAAAATATTTAAAATAGCTACACTCATTAAAATCTATGTCCATGAAAGCAAAGACTAGATCAACACTCTTCCTCATGTTCCTAGCATCTGACATGGTTCCTCAAAATTTTTGCTAAACGAAAGTTTTCTTATAGGTTTTATTCATCTGTCTTAGAAACTGCTAGGTAAAAGATTCTATACTCAGTGTGGGGAACACAAAGATTAACAACCTGAATTTTAGCACCTAAGTTTTGGAAAGGTACTGAACAATACCAGTGTTATAAGACAAGACAGCTATTTTTGAAGTGCTTGCACATTCAGAGAAGTGTTGAGCAAAAGGAACAATGCAGGAGACATTATATTACCTGACTTCAAAATAAATGCAATTAAAAAATTCAGATGGGCTGGGGATGTGGCTCAAGCAGTGTCGCGCTCACCTGGCATGTGCAGGGTGCTGGATTCGATTCTCAGCACCACATACAAATAAAGATGTTGTGTCCGCCAAAAACTAAAAAATAAATATTAAAATTTAAAAAAATCAGAGAAGTAAAAAATACTTCCAACTGGAGGGAATCAAGGAAAATTTAAAGGGTGACATGGCCTTTGTGCTAAGCTTTTGAAGTATGGAGAAGGGCAACTAGGACTATGAATAAATGCCCTTATAAAAAAAATCACATGCGCTCAAGTTTCAAGGTCCAAAAACAAAAGATGTTCAAGGAGGAGTGATTGGGTAAATTTGATGATAGTGCATGGTGTGTGCAAAAGGAAGAAAAATGGAATGGTAAATCAGAAGCAGACTATGCTGCAGTCTGCCCATTTAAGATTTCACTATATTTTCCCCCACAAAAGAGAGTCAAAGGACTTGCTTGGGAAAAGAAATCATCACAACTGTAGCTTAGAAAATGTTCCCAACAGCAATAAATGGCTTGAGAGGAGGCACAAACATTCTTAGGTCAGAAGACAGAGGAAGGGGAGTCTGAGAATAACTGCAGGGGAGAAGGATTCAAGAAAACTTGGGGGCAGGAATTTTATACACAAGAGACCGATTTCAAGTTGAATACACATTTTACCCTTAAGCAAGGATCAGATTTTCATTTCAAACTTTTGCCTGCTCAAAATAAGAAATACAATGATGTGTTTGGTTTTTAATGAGAACTTGCTGGTACTTAACTCAAATAATGAGGGTGAAAAGGAAATTCAGATGAAGTTTCAGGAGAAAATAAAAAGTGACATCTTTAAACCCCAGAGACAAGGTGGAAAGAGGATGCCTCTCTGAGGAGTATATTTAGACCCTCTAAAATACACAGTGACCTCTATAGAATTTCTAAGAGGAAAGGCTTGTTCTATTTTAGACTAGCATCTTCTTTTTGGCTCCTGAGTATAATGTCAGAGCTCATCAGGTACTCAAGTACTATTGCAGCCATGGTAATAATCTAACCCCAGTAACAACTAACCCAATACAGAAAGGAGAAAAAATAAGACCACTAGACTTCTAAAAGCTTCATTACAGGAAGTGGTGCCAATTCCATTAAGAGCTAATTCCACTCACAAGACTCAGCTCTACTTCTCCAGGACGACAGACACTCTCTAACAGCAGAAGAATTGATCACAATAAAGATGTTTTTGATCTATCTTTCCTTACTGACTCTAACTTACCTAAGTGTTATGGCTTGGATGAGAGGTGTCCCCCAAAAGCTCCTGTGGGAGACAATGCAAGAATGTTTAGAGGAGAAATGATTGGTTTATAAGAGCCTTAATCCAATCAGTGAATAAATTCCCTGATAAAAATTAGCTGAATGGTAACTGAAGGCAGATAGGGTGTGGCTGGAGGAGGTGGGTCATTGAAGGTAAGCCTTTGAGTTTATTTATATTTTTAATATTTATTTTTTTAATCTGGTGAATGGAGTCTCCCTCTCTCTTTCTCTCTCTCTCTCTTCTTACTGATCATCATGTGAGCTGCTTCCCTCCACCACACTCTTCCACCATGATATTCAGTCTCACTTCGAGCCCCAAGGAATGGAGCCAACTGTCTATGGATTGAGACTACTGAAACTGTAAGCCCTCGAATGAACTTTTCCTCCTTAAAAGTTTTTTTCTGAGGTCTTTAAGTCACAGTAGCAAAAAGAAAAAAAAAAAAACCTGACTTAAACATAAAGCAAAGGCCAAATGTATTCATTTAAAATCACTAGAGTCATGCACCATGCCAGGCCCTGAGAGTGACATGAAAAACAACACCTTCTTATCTTCAGGGATATTCCAATTTAGGGATGTAAGAAAGAGGGCTAATATTAGTAGTTGGTTGAACAAAGGAAAAGAAAATGGCCTAAGCAGACGTGGGGGAACAAATTTGCAACTAATTGAAATAAGTAAAAATTTATAAGAACTATGACATAAAGTATATATGGTGTATAGAATGGAATGTACGTGAGAAAACTAATTCTATGTGTGAAAGATAGACTTACTAGGAAATATAAAAATGATGTATTTTCAAGAAATCAGTAAGAAATATAGAAGACTGGGTAGTTTCTGATGTCACATCTAGTTTCAGAAATCTGTGACAATCTTTAAATTATACATTCACCAAGTGTCTAGCTTTTTTGTTTGCTTGTTGTAAAGAAAATGTCTCAGAAGAAAGGAACAAAGTTCGATTGTTCTTCTATGCTGTGCTTTGCTGAAAGAAAGTACTGAATTTTACTGAAGTGTTTCAGGACCACAAATCTCTACATGCTTGGGAATACTGCTGTACTCTCTTAGTGTGTTTGCTTTCTTTTTTTAAAGATGTTTGTTTCATATTGCATTAGCCAGAGTTCTCTGGAGGAATAGAACCAACAGAACAGAACGTATATATAATTATAAAAGGAGATTTATTTGGTTAGTTTACAGAATCAGAGGCTAGATAGTTCCACAGTGGCTGTCCCAGGCTGGAGAGCCAGAGAATCAGTAGCTACACAGTCCAAGAAGCTGGAGCCTCAGAATAAGAAGAAAAATCATGCTACCCCAGTCAAAGGCTGAAGTCATGGAAGGTCCCCCAAGAGTCACAGGTGTGAGTCTACATTGAAAGAAGGAAGAAGCTAGAGTCTGATGTCCACAGGTGATGGAAGCAGCAAAAAAAAATGCACCTGCTCAAGAATCCAACTTGCACATGTGGGTAGGCTTCCTTCTTCTTCACTTTTTGTTCCATTTGGGCCCCAAGTCTATTAGATAGTACCACCCAGGCACCCATTTGGTTGGGTCTTCCTCCTGAATTCACTGATCCACATGCAAATTGTTTTTGAAAATACCTTCACAGACACACCCAGAAGTGTTCTTTACTAATTTCTTAGGCATCTCTCAGTCCAGTTAGATTAACCATCCCACACATCTTTACTCCTCTTTAAAATAGTTGCCTTGCTTTCCCCTTCCTCTACGCCACCATCCACACCACTCTACACTGCTTTCTATCTACCCAATGCATCCTTATCTATAGTTATTCCTATGTGATAATTTTGCCCACATGAAATCCAGACATACCAGCCATCCTCCCACAAACCAATCTATTCCTTACCATACCTGTGTTAATGCCCCCTGCCTTCTTTTCCTTTATGGTGGATACACTGCTCCTATGAAATGCTAGCCTGATCCTTCAATGCTCTGGATACCATCCCCTCTCATACCCTCAAAATCTTCATCCTGCCATTAGGCACTTTCTTCCTGGCTTAGTTCATTTCTCTCAGTCTGTGAGTCATCCCTGACAGTATATAAACAGTTTATAAGATCCCAGATCTTTAGAAGAAGCCAGTTCCTTCATATTTTCAGTTACTGACCTTTTTGTTCAGGGGGAAAAAAAATCTACTTGAAATGCTAGTCTATAATTACCATCAGTATTCCTTCACCTCTCCTGAGATTTCTCCAGACTTCTTCCCCACCACTTAGCTAAGACTGCTCTATTCAAGGTCACCGATTTCTTCCTTGCAGTCAGATCTGAGGGTGTGCTCTGCTTCTAACATACTTGACCTCTCCCAGCTGACTGGTCTGTCAGTTGTGAAGTACTTTCTCATCTTAACTTCCATAGCTCTGCACTCATACCACACTGCCCATTTCTTCTTAGTATACCTTGTGAATTCTACCATCTTGGTTAAAACTCCACACATTTGGATATTCTAGTGCTTAATATTGGGCCCCTATCTCTTCTATTTATAAGTTATCTTATCCAATCCCATGCTTTAAATAATTTCTCTGTATTAAAGACTCTCATATGTGTATCACTAATCTTGATCTCTTGCCAAAATTGCAGACTCATACATCTGTTACCTGAGATTTCTACTTGAATATCTATTAGGCATCTCAGAGGTAACATGGCCAAACATACTGACTTATGTACACACCCCAATCCTTCATCTCAACAAAGAGCAACACCATTCATATATATATAAAATTTCTAATCTATTAATTTCTTTTCAGCTTCACCACTTTAATACTTTCATCATAATGCAAGCCAGCATCAGTATTTCCTGGAAAACTATAATAGCTTTTTAAGTGACCTCTTTTCTTTCCTTTTTGATTTCTTTCTTAGTCTAGAGTCCATATAGTAGAAGATTTTGTTTAAAAATGCATAGCAGGCTGAGTTCAGTGGCACATGCCTGTAATCCCAGCTACTCAGGAGTCTGAGGATCACAAGTTTGAGGCCAATTTTGACAATTCAGTGAGAACTGTCTCAAAATAAAAAGGTCTGAAGATGTAGCTCAGTGGTAACGTGCTCCTAGGTTCAATCCTCAGTATGGGGGGGGGGGCAGGGAACATCAGATGATGTCCCACCCCTGCTTAAAAATCCTCAATAATTTCCATTAAACTTATGAAAAATACATGTAAAACCCTTTTCCCAGATGTGTACAGAGCACTAGATATCGCTCTGCCATTTTTCTGGTCTTATATCTTACATCCGTCTCTATCAATCCCTCATTACTTGATAGCCACTCCGGTTTTCTTTCTGTTCCCCAAATCTATTATGCTCTGGCATGTTCCCTTGATCCAGAAGGTCATCTTTTCCTCCTCTCCCCAGTTATTGTACAATCAGATCCTTTTCACCATTCTGATCAGATTATCAGATATACATTAGGGCATATACTAAATTCCCAGTCCAAAGTAACCAAGTTCATCAGATCACATTATCTGATTCTATGAATAGTCCTAATCATTTACACATTTTTATGTTTATTTTTTGTAACATAGATTCTGTGTAGGAAAGATATTGTCTTCCCAGACTTTACCACTATATTCTCAGCATGAGTAACAATGCCTGGAGCCTACTAGGTAGGTACTCAGTAAAAATTTGATGATACAAATAATGAAAGTTTCATAAAAATCACAATTTTATTAAATTAATAATTTAATATTTGTAAAAGTCTAAGAAAAGGAATTTAAAATCAAAGAGAATGTGATTGAAACCAAACACTGAGCCCACATGCATTTATTTCCAATGGGCCTCACTGAGTCCGCTGAAACCCATAAGAGAGCACTTAGTGCCTCAGAAAAACTACAGAAAGTAGTCAGAAGGGACCACAGGCTAGGATAGCTGTATTTTGAAAGTGCTTTCTATTGTGATTGGTCATCCTGATAGAAGAATCTTGAGTGGCTTGTTATCATCTCTTCTACTCCCAAGTACTTGGCGAGCATCATATAACAGTAAACACTATGGCCCAGCTCACCAGAATACATGATGAATCCATGAATCTCATCTGCAAATCCATAGTTGAAACTTTACTTCCTAGTCTTTCCTATTACCCTTTCCCCCATTTACTTCCTTCATTTTTTTGTTTTTTCAAACTTCTCAAGGATTTGCTATAGACAGACAAGGCTCCTTGTATTGGGATTCTCTAGAGGAACAGAAGCAACAGGAAGTATTATAAAAAGGGAATTTATTAAATTGGTTTATACAACCAGAAGCTGGACAGTCCACAGTGGCTGCCTGCAGGCTGAAGAGCTGGAGGATCCAGTAGCTATGTAGTCCAAGATGCTGTGTAGTCCAAGATGCTGACACCTCAGAACAAGAGGGATCAATGATGCTACCCTAGGACTAAAGGCTTCTGGAAATTCCCTAGAGAATCTGGTAAACTCCACTTTGGAAGAGTGAAGGAGCAAGAGTCTGATATCCTCAGGTGATCGCAGCAGCAAGCAAGAAGAATAGAGCTTGGACCTGCTGCTGCTTCCTTGTTCTTCCAACTTTAAATCCATCCAAGCCTCTAGCCTATTGGATGGTGCTGCCCATGATTAGGGAAGGTCTCCATTTGAATTCACTATCCCACATGCCAATCATTCCTAGCCACACCCTCACTGACACCCAGAAGCCTGTTAATCTTTGGTATCTCTTAATCCATTCAAGTTGACAATTCAAACTATCCATTACACTCCTACATCATAGGACACACACACACACACACACACACACACACACACACACACATACTACGTTATCACAGAGATACAAAAATAAATGCAAGTATACAGTTCAAGGGACATTATTCAGGAATACCGGGACACATTATCTTGATGAGAGAGAAGATAAGAAAAACTAATGAGAGAATGAATTACCTCCCAAGATCTGCTAATGAAAGTTTCATAAGGGAAATCTTTATATGCAGTTAATTAAAATAAATAGGAATGGAAATACTAGAGACAAATAGAATGATCATTTTTGAAGAAAACTACCCTGTGAAATTGCTTGAATAGATTTTAGCCTATAGGTAGGAGTTTAGAGAATTATCACATCAATCTTTGTCTCCACTTCTCACAATTTTAAGACTGCAGCTGGCTTTCTTTTACTTCTTGAGACATCTCCATTTAAGATGGAGCGCCCTACAAGATAATGTAAGAAGATACTCTCTTCTGCATCCACATAGGCTTGGGAAATAGGGCTATTTTCTATACTCTGACTGTAAAGGATATCATTATTAAAGCATTCTTCAACAATACATGTCTAGATTGCCAGCCAGTCACATAAAAAGGGTAATTAAATTTTCCAGCAACATGGTATGACTTCTGAGAAACAATGTGGCAGTGGAATTTAAGAGGTTAATTTGGACAAAAGATGTTACTTTATCAAAATAGAGAAGGCCTTTCAAATATTACCTTACAAGGTCATTAATAGCAGTCATTGCAAGAAAAAAAATATTTAGCATCTTCAGCTTAATTTTCAAATGCAAAAACAGATAAAATGGATATTATTTTTAGGAAAATTCAGACATGACTAATGGTAACACTAGTCAAAAAATCTGAACACTAAACAAACTGATGATACCTTAGAATGTATTTGTGGATAAAAATGAAAAGCTTTTATAAGTTCATAAGCAAAATGATGTGTTTGACATTAATCAAATCAACACAAAATATTGATTTCAATAACAATTCTGTCATTCAAAATGATAGAAAAAAATGAAATAAGAGAAATGGAAAGAGAGAAAGGGAGAGGGAGAGAGAGAAGAGAGGAGAGGAGAAGAAAAGAAGGACAATTGTCAAATCTAAAAGGGCCCTGGTCACATGCAGTCTCTTTGCTGCAGGATTAGTGCTTGATGTCTATCAAAGGACAAGGCCCTGTGAAATTCCTCATTGAGATTTCTTCTCATTCCATTCAGAATGGCAGCCATCAAGAATATACACAATAATAAAAGCTGAAGAGGGAGAATGTAGAGGAAAAAGGAACATTTTACATGTTGGTAGGATTCTAAATTAGTACCACTACTATGGAAATCAGTATGGAGTTCCTCAAAAGACTAGGAATGGAACCACCATATGATGCAGCTATACTACTCCTCAGGATTCATCCTACAGAATTAAAGTCAGCATACTATAGTGTATTAGTCAAGATTCTCAAGAGGAACAGAATCACTTAGAGTGGATCTCTGCTTCAGTTTGCTGTCTCACATGCCAATCATTCCTAGAAACACCCTCATAGAGAAAACCAGAAGTCTTTAATCTAATCATTTATTAATCTAATCAAGTCAACAATTTGGATTAACCACTGAATATAGTGGTGCATGCATACTCATGTTTATAGCAGCATAGTTCACAATAGCCAAACTGTGGAACCAGCCTAGGTATCCATCAGTGGATGAATGGATAAAGAAAATGGGGTATATATACACAATGGAGTTTTATTCAGCCAGAAAGAAAAATGAAATGCTGTCATTTGCAGGAAAAATGGTTGGAACTTGAGACCATTATGTTAAGCAAAATAAAACAAACTCAGAAGGTCAAGGGTTGTATATTTTCACTCATATGTGGAAGCTAGAGGAAAAGAAAGGAAGGGGGGAATGAATCTCATGAAAATCAGAGGGATTACTAGCATAGAGGAAACAGTCCAGGGTTAGGAGAGAGGGGGAAGTATGGGGGAGTTATTTATATTGAAGAAATTATATTGTTATATGGTGTGCATGCACAAATATATAACAACAAATCCCACCATTATGTACAACTTAAGGCACCAATAAAAAATGTAGAAAATTAAAGAAAAAAAAAAGAAGTTCCTCATTGAACTGAGCAAGGTGTCACACACCTATAATTCTAGCTACCTGGGAAGCTAAAGAAGGAGGATCACAAGTCTGAGGGCAGGCTGGGCATTTTGGCTGTACCCTGTCTCAAAATAAAAAATAAAAGACTGGGAATGTGGTTCAGAGGTAGAGTTCAATTCCCAGAACTGAGAGAGAGAGAGAGAGAGAGAGAGAGAGAGAGAGAGAGAGAGAGAGAGAGAGAGAAGGAGGACAGAGGAAGGGAGGAAAAGGAAAAAAGGGAGGGAGGGAAGGAAAAAGAAAAGAAGTTCCTTATTTAACACAGCAAAGGACACAGCCATTAGGGGCATGTCTGAAGTTAGTGTCAGACATGCTTCCCAGACTGTGTGTGAAGCTTTGTTGCTGAAAGAGTGTGCCATTCACATGAAGATAGTCAACAACTGGATTTTGTGCAGCCAGAAAGTATCCAACATGTCCACCCTGATTTAGGCCTGCTACTACTGCCCCCACGACCTCTATCAAAGCCTATCAGGAGCTGAAACCTTAAGGACTGAAGAAAAGAACATAGGGAGTTCTTATCCTAGGGGTACAGGTAATAAGACAGAAATTATACCCAAAATGAAGACCGAAAGTGAGTATTTCTTGTTATCACTATGTTTCAACAGTAAGTACTTTGACTAAAATTTATTTTAATGGACATGACACATGTTATTTTAAATAAATCTGTACCTATGTGACAATGTTAAATAATGCCCAATTGTTTCCTTTACTGTCACTATTTCATTAACACTTTTGTTCTTACATTTTTTTTTACCTTTTCCCCAAAATGGGCCTTTTTCCACATCCATCAAAACATCTACTGTCATGTGAATATTCCAACATATAATTGCTAACCCACATCCTTTTCTTCTTCTTCTTCTTCTTCTTCTTCTTCTTCTTCTTCTTCTTCTTCTTCTTCTTCTTCTTCTTCTTCTTCTTCTTCTTCTTTTTTAATTGTAACTACTCCCAGATTTTCTCATTTGTTCGAAACTGGCTTTCTCCCAAGGTATGTCAATGTTAGTGTTCCTGAATTTCCATGATTGAACACTGAGACAGAATGAGATGATAGCAGCCACACAACTGAATTAGCTATTAGTGAGTCTGAAAAAAAAAATTAAAACTGAAGTTTTAAAATGTGATTCTGAATGCAAGTTTATCAATAACTAAATGCATTAGTAATGATGAATTAGGCCTCTGTTTATGATACCATGTATAATGTATCATGCTTCTTAATTTTTTCCCCTTTCCTTTTACTATTTGGTTTTATGAGCTAATTATTGAACTTTGAGGGTTTTTGTAAAAGGCCGATAATAAAAATTGATTGCAGAGTGCTTTGAGAGCCTTTCATGAGAACCATTCTGGAAAGAAAACAGTTATTTACCTCATGTCCTTTCATAATGTTTCCCTGTAGATGATATATTCCAGAAAGAGCACATGTAGTATAAAACTAGTTTGAGAATTTTTTAAAAATGTAGTTTAATAATATCACCCTTTACTTTAGTTAAAAATTTGGTACTCACCTTGAAGCATTGTTGCAATAGAAGCTATCAAGAACAACTGACTAGTGATAATCATTCCAATCAACCTAAATCACTTAAAGGTTTCAAACAATTACTGATACACAGGGGAAAATTTACTTGTTAATTTAAAACAAACTAAAAATATAATTTAAAAATAAATTTAAACTACCGATTTCTAGAAATTTGAGCTGTATAATTATTCAAGAATGAAGAATGATTTTTTAAAATATTTGCACACTTTCCATTATAAGCCTATATAATTTATTGACCATTATATTATATGTGATTACATAACTAATTTGTTCCTCCACGTGTTAATGTTAATTAATTGCTTTTCTAAGCTAATGTGATTTTTATGCAGGTCTCTGGATACTAACAGAAATAAAAATAATTAAATCTTTTGTTTAGGTCAAGAAAAAAATATTCGAAGCAATTTTTTTCGAGAAGCAAACATTTAATGGATAAATAGTGTGCATTTAGATTTTAGAAAATCAAGGTCTAATTTTAGTTCTTACATTTATTTAGTTGGGAACCAGGGCAAATTCTATAACCCCTTTGTATCTTTATTGAGAAACTATGATAATGAATTATAGCTTCCTTCAAGTTACAGTTAAACAGTGAAGTTAACTGGAAGAAATTAGCTACACAAAACAGAGACCATGTTATCTGCTTTTTCTTTGAAGTCATGTGGTTCTTGGTTCAATAGGTCTGTACCCAAAATATTCCAAAGCAGCCACCTTTCAGTCACGCTGTTCAGGATCCTGATCCAGAACCAATTGGCCTGATCCATACAATGTGGTCCAGCCAGTTTTCAACCTTTCTATTCCTGATGAAGTCTGTAATTCTTACATTTACAGTCTGACATTGGTGTTTTGCACCATATTGTACTCTCCCTTGCCAGCTATGACCTTGACTGTTACTTCTGACCTGGGGATGTATTTTTTCTTCTGTACTGTATATTGCTTAACCTTTTCTGAGTAATGCATTTAGCCCAACTTCCTGTGGGTGGCGCTCCTGCCTGAGTCTCCCCTGCCCAAAAACAAGATCCAGTTGCCGCTTCTCTGTCCAGGATGCCCTGCAGGATTAGCTTTTCCCACAGGTGAAAGAACCATAATATGCTATGGTTTGAAGGGCATCAGGCCTGCCAGCCAAAAACTCCGCCGCCAGCTTACCTGAAATTCCAGCCAAGGATCATTAGTGTTGCTTCTTAAAATAACTTTGTTGTTTTGAATCTGAACCCTTCTGGCCCCCACTCCCACCTTTTCCCACTGAAATAATTGTTTTCTTACATGATTACTGAAAATTCAAGGTATCTTAAGATTTCAACAATTGGATGACAGCAAAACAGAGTACTTGGTAAGCAAAGATTTTGTGTTTCTTGTAACCTGTTTACCTCCCTTGTATTCGACTTTAGTATTTAGGTGGAAAAAAGCATTTTAAAAATTTGGCTTCCTTGCTAATTGGAAAGGATCATACACTCTCAGGGGTGATGGTGGCAGAAGCAATGACAATTGTAATTGAAATGAGAAAAACCCAAGCAGACACAAAGGGACAGTATTAAGTAGATCTTACCAGATAATTCTTCTCCCTAAAAGCTAGGATATTCTGAGTTTCTTCTTTACTGTAGAGGCTATTCTCCTGCTAAATGACTTATTAGCAACTTGGATTTAAACAAGATTAAGCCTTTAATTGCCTACAAGAAAGAACAAATGAATTAGTAAATAGATCATCAAAGCTTCATTTAGTTAATTGATCAAACCACTTGTAACAGTGTAGTATTTCCTGGAACAAATGGAATCCAGGGTGATTTGGAGTAAGAAGAAAAGAATCCAACTACAGAGCACAGTCCAGGTGAGAAAACCTGTTGTAGTCAGGGAGTAACAGCAATCAAGGGCAAACATGGGAAGATGGTATGATTGTTTAGGGTATTGAGAAGAAAATTACATCAAGAGTGAAAAATATATAAAGGAAGGCACAGAAGACCAAAGTGTGATCTTAAACACTTTTATACCATTTTGCCTTGGGTTTACAGTTAAATTGCTCTAAAATAAGTATCCATGCTCCTTGCAGAACAGAGAGGCAATCATGGAAACATACAAGATAGGAGGATGTTTGCATGACACTGTTAATATCTACTTCCTGATCATCCCCAATATTTGCCTGGCTTAGACTCACTCTCCCTTTTCCAACATTGTCCTGAGCACCCCTCAGGCAGAGTTCACACACTTGCAGCCTCAGAGACACTGTTGATAGAGAATTTTGGAACCTTGTGTTCTCAAAAGCTAGTAGAGAAAGATCTGGACCGAGGAGGACAGGTCCTTTGGCCATGTGAACTCCTCTCATTGGGAAGGACAGGACAGGGAAAGGAGGGGCCAGAGCTACTTCTCATCTCTATCTTCCACACAGTGAAGAAACACATTGACAAGGTCACAGTACCCACAACCGATGTTGAAGAGCACTTTATAAAATTGTTCACATCACCATGATTTGTCTATATCTACAACAAGAACATTCCTACATTTTAATCACATCACAACATGTGGTTGTAGCCATTTATTACTGGGCTACCAACACGCTGTTCCTCATCTGCATGTGTTTTGTTTTTTGTTTTATCATCAAAAGGGGGAGAAATGTAGTAGAGTAGGGGGAATCAAATCTAACTATCTTTCAAAACTACCAAAATAACTCATCTACCTTTTATTAAATGAGAATGAATTTCTCAGCCATTTTAGAATCATGACACCATATGATAAATTGCCCAATGTCAGAACTCGGTGAACTTGTGTAGTGCTATACTCACCCACACAATTTTCACATTTAAAATTATTTCAAATTTAGTTTAAGATGTTATGAGACTATTAACACCACACTGCTTACAAAAATGGGATATCTCATTAAGAAAGGATTGTACTGAAAGATGCAAATATGGATGAAAAATTTTGATTTCTTTGGAAAAAAGTCAGTTGAATGTGTTAACCTCTGTTCTATGGATCATAGCCAAACAGTCATGTTTAGAGCCTCATTCATGTTTCATTTTACAGATGAGGAAACTGGGATAAAATGAGTTTAGATCTCTGGACAATAGCTTGAATTTGGTGTGTACTTAAAAATATTTGTCGAATGAAGGAACTAGTAATCAAGGTCAGAGCTAGTGGCAGAGGCATATGCAGAAGTCAGAAGGATTCTTGACCAGTTGCTTTTCCATTACTTATTGTACATTTTCCCTAAGCATGTTTAGTAATATATGGAGACATAATTCATGTAGATCATGTGGGTCCACAATTCAATCTGTGAAAGGAATGGGAAAAGCAAAAATAAAAGCCCAAAGAATAAACTGCCAATCACAGGAATGTGTCTCTGTGCATTTCTAGTTAAGATAACTTCAATACTAGTTCTTTTTTTTTTTTTTTTTTTTAAAGAGAGAGAGAGAGAGAGGGGAGAGAGAGAGAGAATTTTTTTTAATATTTATTTTTTAGTTTTCGGCGGACACAACATCTTTGTTTGTTTGTGGTGCTGAGGATCGAACCTGGGCCGCACGCATGCCAGGCGAGCGCACTACCACTTGAGCCACATCCCCAGCCCCAATACTAGTTCTTTTAATGGGCATACAGAATGTCCTTGCTTGGGCACAAAACCCTGGCAAACAGGAAGTCATTCTTACCTTCTGCTTAAACAGGGTCAGAGGAAGTATTTCAGCCACTTTAGCCCAGATGCACCCCTGTACCAAATAAAAAGGTACTAAAGTATATGTAAGTGCACCTAAAATCTTTCTCCTCTAAAAAATAACTAAATAATCTGGAATATTAAAACTATCTAGACACCTTAGCAAATGGTCTATGCTGATTTTATTTTATACTATCAAATATTTTATCTAAATACAGTAGTTAATTGAGATCAGGAACTGGATTCAATGAATCTTTTATTAAAAGCCTCATTTTTTTCCCCTTAAATAATACAACTGCAGAGCTGCTGAAAGCATAGAGTCATTCCCTACCAAACCAGCGCTCCAAATGTAATTCCATCTGCCTGGTACTTTGACATTTTAGGTCTGGAAAATCACAGGGTGAAAGATGGCAAAGAGCAGGAAAATTTTAGTTCAGAAGTGCAACAGCTTTAGGAAAACAGAATCCAAACCACTGTGACTAATACATTTTTCAGATTTAAGTAGAAAGGCTCAGAGGCAAAAGAGAAACAAGAAGCAAGCAGAATTGGCTCTCACGCCAGCTCTTCAGGATTCTGGTATGATGCCCTACAATTATTTTCATAGGTAGGTAAGAAGAACAGGTTGTAAATGTATAATTCACTGGCAAGAAAACACTTTGTGAAAATAGCATTTTCTATTGAGATATCAACAACCAAAAAACAGATCTAAAGGTTATACAAACTGCTTCTCGGGCAAGAGTGTACCTGTTTTAAAAAGAAAAAAAATCTAGAGAATTTATTCTATTTCACATCTCTTGACCTTTTCAACCATTCATTTCACAATACTTATAAGTGGCAAATCAAGTTTACACGAATCTGGATTTTGGAAGTTTACTGGATATTTATTCACCCAGTCAAATACAGTTCAGTTCTCTTCAAAATATAGTCTACAATTGCACCCAACTTTGCTCAGGTGTAACTGGAAACCACATGATGAAAGGGTTGGATAATTCAAATTAAAAGTGTGCAACATAAATTAATAAATTTATTTTTTTAAAAATAAGTGTGCAACCTTTGCACAGAAAAAAATACTTTTAGTGGCAATAGCTTTATTAAAATATAATGCACATTTATGCAATTCACAAATTTGGAATGTATAATTCCAATTTTATATAATTTCAATGTATAATGCTTTTAGTGTATTCACAGACTTATGCAATCAATTAATATAATCAATTTTGTACAACCCCTCAAAAAAGGTAAAAAATATTAGATTTGTTTTGTATATCTGTTAGTATGTCTTTTTTTGAGAAATATGTCTTAATAGCCTTTGCCCATTTTTAACTGGGTTATTTATTATTGAATTGTAGAAGTTTTTCTATATTCTAGAAATACTCTCCTTATTAGATATATGGTTTTCTGATAATTTTTCTCATTCTGAGTGTCATCTTTTGATTTCTTTGACAGTATCATCTGAAACACAAAATTTTAAATTTTGATCAAATCCATTTAACCTATATTTTTTTCTGATGCTAATGCTTTTGGTAATGTATCTAGGAAACCATTGCCAAATCTGAGGTCATGAAGACTTACCTTTGTGTTTTCTTCTAAGAGTTGTATAGTTTTATCTTTTACACTTAATTCCTTGATAAATTCTGAGTTAATTTTCATATTGGGTACAAAGCTGCATTCTTTTTCCTGTGGCTTTCCAGTTATCCTAGAACTATTTATTAAAAGGATTTCTCTAGTCTTTCAATGGTTTTGATATTCTTATTGGAAATCAGCTGGTCACATCATATGGGTTTGTTCTAGACTCTGAAGATTATTCTGTATATCTATGCCAGTACCACATTGTTGTGATTATTATTGTTTTGTATTAAGTTTGGAAATTGGGGAGCACTAGTCCTCCTACTTTGTTCTACTTAGAAATTGCTTTGCCTGGTCCATATGTCTTCATCTCTATGCATTTTACCATTTGTACCTATAAAGAAGCCAGCTGGGCTGCTGGTAGGAATGGTGTTGAATCTCTACATCAATTTTAACAATACAAACAATACTTGCCATTTTAACAATATTAAGTTTTCCTATCCATAAGCACAGGATATATTTTTATATATACAAATATTTACTTTCTCTCAACAATGTGTAGTTTTCCAAGTATTAATTTTGTGCTTCCTTTAACAAAGAAAGCATTTATTCACTTTGATGTTATTCTGAATGAGACTTTCTCAATGTTTTTTGGACTATTTGTTGCAAGTGTGTAGAAATAGGATTGATTTATAGTTTGATTTTGCATGCCACAATCTGCTGGAGTTATTATTCTAATAGTTTTTCCATGGGTTCCTTAAGATTGTCCAGCTGTATAACCAAATCATCTCAAATAGAGAGAGCTTTACTTCTTAATAATGCTTTTTTTAAAAAAAAAAACAATAATTTATAAAACTTTAGTTTTAAATGAAACAGTTAAGTGTATGATATTCAGATGTGAGAAGTTAAAACACTTACTGGATTTTTTTCATCTTTATGAAAATCTAATTTTTATTATCTGATTACCTATGACAAAACATGCCTTTTCTATCTTCTTTTTGTTTTCTGTTCTTTAATATAAATTGCTTTCACAATTATTTCTACTTTACTTTCCCACAGTGAAAATGCTACTTTTCTGCTTACGATGTTTAAAAGTATATTATCTAACAAATCATAGAGTCAGTAGTCTTTGATTCAATAAAATAAGACAGATTTCTTTATAAGATCATTTTACATGGCAAAGTACAGAAAAGCATTGTCACATCCCGATGGCAGAAAGTTTGTAGTTATGTAAATAATACCATAGAACATCTGTCTTCAAAGACCAATCAAATCCTTAATGTATATGTGCCCACAGCATAGAATGTAAATACTTGCCATGTATGGCTACTTTTCTCCTCTACATAGAAAACTGCTCTCAAAATCACTTTGTAACACATTAAATTTAAAACAAAATTTAAAAAACATTACCAGCATCTGGTGTAAGTCTGATAGCAAAGTAATAAAAAATTAATCAAGAATTATATAATGATTCTGGGAGCACCATGAAGATTTCGACATATCTTTCTGTTTCTATCCAACATCCATCTATCAACCACATATGGTTGTCTGCATTGGAGTTGTGTTTCTGAGGCACTCATTAAGCAGCTCAGCTGACGGGCTAGTGTTTTACCACAGAGGGGACTGAGTGCAGGGGCAACCTCTTGACCTCAGACCATAGCCTCCAGAACCCAGGGCATGCTACATGGAGTACGGCCATTAAGTTTCTCTGTCAAAATATTGTCTCTTTTAAGGGGTTTTATCACTGATGAAGAAAGGAAGACAAAAAGAGACCAAGAGAGGTGCTACTCTTAGGAAAATGGAAAATAAATGGATTAGTCAGTGAAACAGCTTTAGCTCTCTTTCTAGACAGTTGGCAGTATGTGCTACTATAAAGGAAATGTGTGGAATCATGGGAAAAATAAAGCCATTAGTCTTCTAGCCTGGCATTTCGTATTTTTAACAGTTACCCACTCATGCATATTTTTAAGACCAACTTTTTAACTGTTATAAAAACAGTTATTGAATGTATATTAAAATTTGGCAGAGTTGATAGCCTAAGTTATCATTAATTCATAATAAGGCAAACCACAAGAATTTTTTTTTCTAGTGACTTATCCTAACATGCCCAGTTAAATGGTACTTAAATACTACTGATTTTAATCTCAATGATTTTAATCTCAATGAAGCACTGCAACATTCATATTAGTAGAGTTAGGAAAATCAATGTTAGGAAAATCAATGACTTCCAAACCTATTAACTGGGATGATCTGGATTTAAATGTTAGATCTGCAATTCTACAGCTATATCACACTGGGCAAAGCACAAAATTTCCCGAGTCTGTAATCTTATTTGTAAACTGGGAAAATAAAAGTACCTAACTTAGAATATGTTTTAGTAGGTTAAATGAGAAATTGAACATAAAAAATTGAGCATAGTGCTTGGTAATTAATAAGTTCTCAAGTGAATTCTGAATTCTACTTACATGAAAATATTAACTGATAATTTATATATATTGTTCTCATTAATTTTCATTATAGTTGAAATCTAATAGGATTATACTATAATTGCCTCATTTATAACATATCCATTGATAATACCTACTAGTGATATCAATGAAACACTTTAATTATTATAAAAATATATCAGCACACACATATGTATGTGTGTATATATGTGTGTCTATATACATATATATGATCTTCAATCTTTTCTAACATAGCATTTGGTTTATTTCCCCCTTTACTTCCAGGAAGATGGTACTCTCTGGATGGAGGACAAGAAGATAATAAACAGCCTACATTGAACCATATGCCCACATTAATTTAACAGCTGCTATTATGTCTAGGCTGTGTCTTTTTCAGAGGCACTTGGCACATACAAAATGACATATGACAATCCTACTTAATTTATCATCTAGCATAGTAACTAGGACACAGTAAGAATTCAAAAAGTGGTCAGTGAGCAAGACTTACACATCTCCTGATGAAAGAAGAGTA